>NC_052310.1:82206306-82506306 GCF_016432855.1 Salvelinus namaycush
GTTTATAGACCATCCCGAAACTCTTATTCTCTAAGGTTAGTTCTAGACCATCCCTGAACTCTTATTCTTTAAGGTTAGTTATAGACCATCCCTGAACTCTTTATTCTGTAAGGTTAGTTATAGACCATCCCTGAACTCTTATTCTGTAAGGTAGATATAGATCATCCCTGAACTCTTATTCTCTAAGTTAGCGTACCTTGAGAAGATGCTCTAGACCTCTAAAACCAATAATACAATTGTATTGTAGGAGTTTTAGTCTATAACCAATAATACAGTTGTATAGTAGGAGTACTAGTCTACAACCAATAATACAGTTGTATTGAAGGAGTTCTAGTCTATAACCAATAATACAGTTGTATTGTAGGAGTTTTAGTCTATAACAAATAATACAGTTGTATTGTATTATAGGAGTTCTAGTCTATAACCAATAATACAGTTGTATTGTATTGTAGGAGTTTTAGTCTATAACCAATAATACAGTTGTATTGTAAGGAGTTCTAGTCTATAACCAATAATACAGTTGTATTGTAGGAGTTTTAGTCTATAACCAATAATACAGTTGTATTGTATTGTAGGAATTCTAGTCTATATCCAATAATACAGTTGTATTGTATTGTAGAAGTTCTAGTCTATAACCAATAATACAGTTGTATTGTATTGTAGGAGTTCTAGTCTATAACCAATAATACAGTTGTATTGTATTGTAGAAGTTCTAGTCTAAAACCAATAATACAATTGTATTGTAGGAGTTTTAGTCTATAACCAATAATACAGTTGTATAGTAGGAGTACTAGTCTATAACCAATAATACAGTTGTATTGAAGGAGTTCTAGTCTATAACCAATAATACAGTTGTATTGTATTGTAGGAGTTTTAGTCTATAACCAATAATACAGTTGTATTGTAGGAGTTGTAGTCTATAACCAATAATACAGTTGTATTGTATTGTAGAAGTTCTAGTCTATTACCAATAATACAGTTGTATTGTATTGTAGGAGTTCTAGTCTATAACCAATAATACAGTTGTATTGTATTGTAGAAGTTCTAGTCTATTACCAATAATACAGTTGTATAGTATTGTAGGAGTTTTAGTCTATTACCAATAATACAGTTGTATTGTATTGTAGGAGTTTTAGTCTATAACCAATAATACAGTTGTATTGTATTGTAGAAGTACTAGTCTATAACCAATAATACAGTTGTATTGTATTGTAGGAGTTTTAGTCTATAACCAATAATAAAGTTGTATTGTATTGTAGGAGTACTAGTCTACAACCAATAATACAGTTGTATTGAAGGAGTTCTAGTCTATAACCAATAATACAGTTGTATTGAAGGAGTTTTAGTCTATAACCAATAATACAGTTGTATTGTAGGAGTACTAGTCTATAACCAATAATACAGTTGTATTGTAGGAGTTCTAGTCTATAACCAATAATACAGTTGTATTGTATTGTAGGAGTACTAGTCTATAACCAATAATACAGTTGTATTGAAGGAGTTCTAGTCTATAACCAATAATACAGTTGTATAGTAGGAGTTCTAGTCTATAACCAATAATACAGTTGTATTGTAGGAGTTTTAGTCTATAACCAATAATACAGTTGTATTGTATTATAGGAGTTCTAGTCTATAACCAATAATACAGTTGTATTGTATTGTAGGAGTTTTAGTCTATAACCAATAATACAGTTGTATTGTATTGTAGGAGTACTAGTCTATAACCAATAATACAGTTGTATTTAAGGAGTTCTAGTCTATAACCAATAATACAGTTGTATAGTAGGAGTTCTAGTCTATAACCAATAATACAGTTGTATTGTAGGAGTTTTAGTCTATAACAAATAATACAGTTGTATTGTATTATAGGAGTTCTAGTCTATAACCAATAATACAGTTGTATTGTATTGTAGGAGTTTTAGTCTATAACCAATAATACAGTTGTATTGAAGGAGTTCTAGTCTATAACCAATAATACAGTTGTATTGTAGGAGTTTTAGTCTATAACCAATAATACAGTTGTATTGTATTGTAGGAATTCTAGTCTATATCCAATAATACAGTTGTATTGTATTGTAGAAGTTCTAGTCTATAACCAATAATACAGTTGTATTGTATTGTAGGAGTTCTAGTCTATAACCAATAATACAGTTGTATTGTATTGTAGAAGTTCTAGTCTAAAACCAATAATACAATTGTATTGTAGGAGTTTTAGTCTATAACCAATAATACAGTTGTATAGTAGGAGTACTAGTCTACAACCAATAATACAGTTGTATTGAAGGAGTTCTAGTCTATAACCAATAATACAGTTGTATTGTAGGAGTTTTAGTCTATAACCAATAATACAGTTGTATTGTATTGTAGGAGTACTAGTCTATAACCAATAATACAGTTGTATTGTAGGAGTTCTAGTCTATAACCAATAATACAGTTGTATTGTAGAAGTTCTAGTCTATAACCAATAATACATTTGTATTGTATTGTAGGAGTACTAGTCTATAACCAATAATACAGTTGTATTGAAGGAGTTCTAGTCTATAACCAATAATACAGTTGTATTGTATTGTAGAAGTTCTAGTCTATAACCAATAATAAAGTTGTATTGTATTGTAGGAGTTTTAGTCTATAACCAATAATACAGTTGTATTGTATTGTAGGAGTACTAGTCTACAACCAATAATACAGTTGTATTGAAGGAGTTCTAGTCTATAACCAATAATACAGTTGTATTGTAGGAGTTCTAGTCTATAACCAATAATACAGTTGTATTGTATTGTAGGAGTACTAGTCTACAACCAATAATACAGTTGTATTGAAGGAGTTCTAGTCTATAACCAATAATACAGTTGTATTGAAGGAGTTTTAGTCTATAACCAATAATACAGTTGTATTGTATAAGTACTAGTCTATAACCAATAATACAGTTGTATTGTAGGAGTTCTAGTCGATAACCAATAATACAGTTGTATTGTATTGTAGGAGTACTAGTCTATAACCAATAATACAGTTGTATTGAAGGAGTTCTAGTCTATAACCAATAATACAGTTGTATAGTAGGAGTTCTAGTCTATAACCAATAATACAGTTGTATTGTAGGAGTTTTAGTCTATAACCAATAATACAGTTGTATTGTATTATAGGAGTTCTAGTCTATAACCAATAATACAGTTGTATTGTATTGTAGGAGTTTTAGTCTATAACCAATAATACAGTTGTATTGTATTGTAGGAGTACTAGTCTATAACCAATAATACAGTTGTATTGAAGGAGTTCTAGTCTATAACCAATAATACAGTTGTATAGTAGGAGTTCTAGTCTATAACCAATAATACAGTTGTATTGTAGGAGTTTTAGTCTATAACCAATAATACAGTTGTATTGTATTATAGGAGTTCTAGTCTATAACCAATAATACAGTTGTATTGTATTGTAGGAGTTTTAGTCTATAACCAATAATACAGTTGTATTGAAGGAGTTCTAGTCTATAACCAATAATACAGTTGTATTGTAGGAGTTTTAGTCTATAACCAATAATACAGTTGTATTGTATTGTAGGAGTACTAGTCTATAACCAATAATACAGTTGTATTGTAGGAGTTCTAGTCTATAACCAATAATACAGTTGTATTGTATTGTAGGAGTACTAGTCTATAACCAATAATACAGTTGTATTGAAGGAGTTCTAGTCTATAACCAATAATACAGTTGTATAGTAGGAGTTCTAGTCTATAACCAATAATACAGTTGTATTGTATTGTAGAAGTTCTAGTCTATAACCAATAATACAGTTGTATTGTATTGTAGGAGTACTAGT
The DNA here is from genome assembly GCF_016432855.1 of Salvelinus namaycush. Lineage (NCBI taxonomy): Eukaryota > Metazoa > Chordata > Actinopteri > Salmoniformes > Salmonidae > Salvelinus > Salvelinus namaycush. The sequence continues at coordinate 82,210,124 of NC_052310.1, forward strand.
CTATAACCAATAATACAGTTGTATTGAAGGAGTTCTAGTCTATAACCAATAATACAGTTGTATATTAGGAGTTCTAGTCTATAACCAATAATACAGTTGTATTGTATTGTAGGAGTTTTAGTCTATAACCAATAATACAGTTGTATTGTATTGAAGGAGTTCTAGTCTATAACCAATAATACAGTTGTATAGTAGGAGTTCTAGTCTATAACCAATAATACAGTTGTATTGTATTGTAGGAGTTTTAGTCTATAACCAATAATACAGTTGTATTGTAGGAGTTTTAGTCTATAACCAATAATACAGTTGTATTGTATTGTAGAAGTTCTAGTCTATTACCAATAATACAGTTGTATTGTATTGTAGGAGTTCTAGTCTATAACCAATAATACAGTTGTATTGTATTGTAGAAGTTCTAGTCTATTACCAATAATACAGTTGTATAGTATTGTAGGAGTTTTAGTCTATTACCAATAATACAGTTGTATTGTATTGTAGGAGTTTTAGTCTATAACCAATAATACAGTTGTATTGTATTGTAGAAGTACTAGTCTATAACCAATAATACAGTTGTATTGTATTGTAGGAGTTTTAGTCTATAACCAATAATAAAGTTGTATTGTATTGTAGGAGTACTAGTCTACAACCAATAATACAGTTGTATTGAAGGAGTTCTAGTCTATAACCAATAATACAGTTGTATTGAAGGAGTTTTAGTCTATAACCAATAATACAGTTGTATTGTAGGAGTACTAGTCTATAACCAATAATACAGTTGTATTGTAGGAGTTCTAGTCTATAACCAATAATACAGTTGTATTGTATTGTAGGAGTACTAGTCTATAACCAATAATACAGTTGTATTGAAGGAGTTCTAGTCTATAACCAATAATACAGTTGTATAGTAGGAGTTCTAGTCTATAACCAATAATACAGTTGTATTGTAGGAGTTTTAGTCTATAACCAATAATACAGTTGTATTGTATTATAGGAGTTCTAGTCTATAACCAATAATACAGTTGTATTGTATTGTAGGAGTTTTAGTCTATAACCAATAATACAGTTGTATTGTATTGTAGGAGTACTAGTCTATAACCAATAATACAGTTGTATTGAAGGAGTTCTAGTCTATAACCAATAATACAGTTGTATAGTAGGAGTTCTAGTCTATAACCAATAATACAGTTGTATTGTATTGTAGGAGTTTTAGTCTATAACCAATAATACAGTTGTATTGTATTGAAGGAGTTCTAGTCTATAACCAATAATACAGTTGTATAGTAGGAGTTCTAGTCTATAACCAATAATACAGTTGTATTGTATTGTAGGAGTTTTAGTCTATAACCAATAATACAGTTGTATTGTATTGTAGGAGTTCTAGTCTATAACCAATAATACAGTTGTATTGTATTGTAGGAGTTTTAGTCTATAACCAATAATACAGTTGTATTGTAGGAGTTTTAGTCTATAACCAATAATACAGTTGTATTGTATTGTAGAAGTTCTAGTCTATTACCAATAATACAGTTGTATTGTATTGTAGGAGTTCTAGTCTATAACCAATAATACAGTTGTATTGTATTGTAGAAGTTCTAGTCTATTACCAATAATACAGTTGTATTGTATTGTAGGAGTTTTAGTCTATAACCAATAATACAGTTGTATTGTATTGTAGGAGTACTAGTCTATAACCAATAATACAGTTGTATTGTATTAGAGGAGTACTAGTCTATAACCAATAATACAGTTGTATTGTAGGAGTTCTAGTCTATAACCAATAATACAGTTGTATTGTATTGTAGAAGTTCTAGTCTATAACCAATAATACAGTTGTATAGTATTGTAGGAGTTTTAGTCTATTACCAATAATACAGTTGTATTGTATTGTAGGAGTTTTAGTCTATAACCAATAATACAGTTGTATTGTATTGTAGAAGTACTAGTCTATAACCAATAATAAAGTTGTATTGTATTGTAGGAGTTTTAGTCTATAACCAATAATAAAGTTGTATTGTATTGTAGGAGTACTAGTCTACAACCAATAATACAGTTGTATTGAAGGAGTTCTAGTCTATAACCAATAATACAGTTGTATTGAAGGAGTTTTAGTCTATAACCAATAATACAGTTGTATTGTAGGAGTACTAGTCTATAACCAATAATACAGTTGTATTGTAGGAGTTCTAGTCTATAACCAATAATACAGTTGTATTGTATTGTAGGAGTACTAGTCTATAACCAATAATACAGTTGTATTGAAGGAGTTCTAGTCTATAACCAATAATACAGTTGTATAGTAGGAGTTCTAGTCTATAACCAATAATACAGTTGTATTGTAGGAGTTTTAGTCTATAACCAATAATACAGTTGTATTGTATTATAGGAGTTCTAGTCTATAACCAATAATACAGTTGTATTGTATTGTAGGAGTTTTAGTCTATAACCAATAATACAGTTGTATTGTATTGTAGGAGTACTAGTCTATAACCAATAATACAGTTGTATTGAAGGAGTTCTAGTCTATAACCAATAATACAGTTGTATAGTAGGAGTTCTAGTCTATAACCAATAATACAGTTGTATTGTAGGAGTTCTAGTCTATAACCAATAATACAGTTGTATTGTATTGTAGGAGTTTTAGTCTATAACCAATAATACAGTTGTATTGTATTGTAGGAGTTCTAGTCTATAACCAATAATACAGTTGTATTGTATTGTAGGAGTTTTAGTCTATAACCAATAATACAGTTGTATTGTAGGAGTTTTAGTCTATAACCAATAATACAGTTGTATTGTATTGTAGAAGTTCTAGTCTATTACCAATAATACAGTTGTATTGTATTGTAGGAGTTCTAGTCTATAACCAATAATACAGTTGTATTGTATTGTAGAAGTTCTAGTCTATTACCAATAATACAGTTGTATTGTATTGTAGGAGTTTTAGTCTATAACCAATAATACAGTTGTATTGTATTGTAGGAGTACTAGTCTATAACCAATAATACAGTTGTATTGTATTAGAGGAGTACTAGTCTATAACCAATAATACAGTTGTATTGTATTGTAGGAGTTTTAGTCTATAACCAATAATACAGTTGTATTGTATTGTAGAAGTACTAGTCTATAACCAATAATACAGTTGTATTGTATTGTAGGAGTTTTAGTCTATAACCAATAATAAAGTTGTATTGTATTGTAGGAGTACTAGTCTACAACCAATAATACAGTTGTATTGAAGGAGTTCTAGTCTATAACCAATAATACAGTTGTATTGAAGGAGTTTTAGTCTATAACCAATAATACAGTTGTATTGTAGGAATACTAGTCTATAACCAATAATACAGTTGTATTGTAGGAGTTCTAGTCTATAACCAATAATACAGTTGTATTGTATTGTAGGAGTACTAGTCTATAACCAATAATACAGTTGTATTGAAGGAGTTCTAGTCTATAACCAATAATACAGTTGTATAGTAGGAGTTCTAGTCTATAACCAATAATACAGTTGTATTGTAGGAGTTTTAGTCTATAACCAATAATACAGTTGTATTGTATTATAGGAGTTCTAGTCTATAACCAATAATACAGTTGTATTGTATTGTAGGAGTTTTAGTCTATAACCAATAATACAGTTGTATTGTATTGTAGGAGTACTAGTCTATAACCAATAATACAGTTGTATTGAAGGAGTTCTAGTCTATAACCAATAATACAGTTGTATAGTAGGAGTTCTAGTCTATAACCAATAATACAGTTGTATTGTAGGAGTTCTAGTCTATAACCAATAATACAGTTGTATTGTATTGTAGGAGTTTTAGTCTATAACCAATAATACAGTTGTATTGTATTGAAGGAGTTCTAGTCTATAACCAATAATACAGTTGTATAGTAGGAGTTCTAGTCTATAACCAATAATACAGTTGTATTGTATTGTAGGAGTTTTAGTCTATAACCAATAATACAGTTGTATTGTATTGTAGGAGTTCTAGTCTATAACCAATAATACAGTTGTATTGTATTGTAGGAGTTTTAGTCTATAACCAATAATACAGTTGTATTGTAGGAGTTTTAGTCTATAACCAATAATACAGTTGTATTGTATTGTAGAAGTTCTAGTCTATTACCAATAATACAGTTGTATTGTATTGTAGGAGTTCTAGTCTATAACCAATAATACAGTTGTATTGTATTGTAGAAGTTCTAGTCTATTACCAATAATACAGTTGTATTGTATTGTAGGAGTTTTAGTCTATAACCAATAATACAGTTGTATAGTATTGTAGGAGTTTTAGTCTATTACCAATAATACAGTTGTATTGTATTGTAGGAGTTTTAGTCTATAACCAATAATACAGTTGTATTGTATTGTAGAAGTACTAGTCTATAACCAATAATACAGTTGTATTGTATTGTAGGAGTTTTAGTCTATAACCAATAATAAAGTTGTATTGTATTGTAGGAGTACTAGTCTACAACCAATAATACAGTTGTATTGAAGGAGTTCTAGTCTATAACCAATAATACAGTTGTATTGAAGGAGTTTTAGTCTATAACCAATAATACAGTTGTATTGTAGGAGTACTAGTCTATAACCAATAATACAGTTGTATTGAAGGAGTTCTAGTCTATAACCAATAATACAGTTGTATTGAAGGAGTTTTAGTCTATAACCAATAATACAGTTGTATTGTAGGAGTACTAGTCTATAACCAATAATACAGTTGTATTGTAGGAGTTCTAGTCTATAACCAATAATACAGTTGTATTGTATTGTAGGAGTACTAGTCTATAACCAATAATACAGTTGTATTGAAGGAGTTCTAGTCTATAACCAATAATACAGTTGTATAGTAGGAGTTCTAGTCTATAACCAATAATACAGTTGTATTGTAGGAGTTTTAGTCTATAACCAATAATACAGTTGTATTGTATTATAGGAGTTCTAGTCTATAACCAATAATACAGTTGTATTGTATTGTAGGAGTTTTAGTCTATAACCAATAATACAGTTGTATTGTATTGTAGGAGTACTAGTCTATAACCAATAATACAGTTGTATTGAAGGAGTTCTAGTCTATAACCAATAATACAGTTGTATAGTAGGAGTTCTAGTCTATAACCAATAATACAGTTGTATTGTAGGAGTTTTAGTCTATAACCAATAATACAGTTGTATTGTATTATAGGAGTTCTAGTCTATAACCAATAATACAGTTGTATTGTATTGTAGGAGTTTTAGTCTATAACCAATAATACAGTTGTATTGAAGGAGTTCTAGTCTATAACCAATAATACAGTTGTATTGTAGGAGTTTTAGTCTATAACCAATAATACAGTTGTATTGTATTGTAGGAATTCTAGTCTATATCCAATAATACAGTTGTATTGTATTGTAGAAGTTCTAGTCTATAACCAATAATACAGTTGTATTGTATTGTAGGAGTTCTAGTCTATAACCAATAATACAGTTGTATTGTATTGTAGAAGTTCTAGTCTAAAACCAATAATACAATTGTATTGCAGGAGTTTTAGTCTATAACCAATAATACAGTTGTATAGTAGGAGTACTAGTCTACAACCAATAATACAGTTGTATTGAAGGAGTTCTAGTCTATAACCAATAATACAGTTGTATTGTAGGAGTTTTAGTCTATAACCAATAATACAGTTGTATTGTATTGTAGGAGTACTAGTCTATAACCAATAATACAGTTGTATTGTAGGAGTTCTAGTCTATAACCAATAATACAGTTGTATTGTAGAAGTTCTAGTCTATAACCAATAATACATTTGTATTGTATTGTAGGAGTACTAGTCTATAACCAATAATACAGTTGTATTGAAGGAGTTCTAGTCTATAACCAATAATACAGTTGTATTGTATTGTAGAAGTTCTAGTCTATAACCAATAATAAAGTTGTATTGTATTGTAGGAGTTTTAGTCTATAACCAATAATACAGTTGTATTGTATTGTAGGAGTACTAGTCTACAACCAATAATACAGTTGTATTGAAGGAGTTCTAGTCTATAACCAATAATACAGTTGTATTGTAGGAGTTCTAGTCTATAACCAATAATACAGTTGTATTGTATTGAAGCAGTTTTAGTCTATAACCAATAATACAGTTGTATTGTATTGTAGAAGTTCTAGTCTATAACCAATAATAAAGTTGTATTGTATTGTAGGAGTTTTAGTCTATAACCAATAATACCGTTGTATTGTATTGTAGGAGTACTAGTCTATAACCAATAATACAGTTGTATTGTAGGAGTTCTAGTCTATAACCAATAATACAGTTGTATTGTAGGAGTACTAGTCTATAACCAATAATACAGTTGTATTGTAGGAGTTCTAGTCTATAACCAATAATACAGTTGTATTGTAGGAGTTCTAGTCTATAACCAATAATACAGTTGTATTGTAGGAGTTCTAGTCTATAACCAATAATACAGTTGTATTGTATTGAAGCAGTTTTAGTCTATAACCAATAATACAGTTGTATTGTATTGTAGAAGTTCTAGTCTATAACCAATAATACAGTTGTATTGTATTGAAGCAGTTTTAGTCTATAACCAATAATACAGTTGTATTGTATTGTAGAAGTTCTAGTCTATAACCAATAATAAAGTTGTATTGTATTGTAGAAGTTCTAGTCTATAACCAATAATACAGTTGTATTGTATTGTAGGAGTACTAGTCTATAACCAATAATACCGTTGTATTGTATTGTAGGAGTACTAGTCTATAACCAATAATACAGTTGTATTGTAGGAGTTCTAGTCTATAACCAATAATACAGTTGTATTGTAGGAGTTCTAGTCTATAACCAATAATACAGTTGTATTGTAGGAGTTCTAGTCTATAACCAATAATACAGTTGTATTGTATTGAAGGAGTTTTAGTCTATAACCAATAATACAGTTGTATTTTATTGTAGAAGTTCTAGTCTATAACCAATAATAAGGTTGTATTGTATTGTAGGAATTTTAGTCTATAACCAATAATACAGTTGTATTGTATTGTAGAAGTTCTAGTCTATAACCAATAATACAGTTGTATTGTATTGAAGGAGTTCTAGTCTATAACCAATAATACAGTTGTATTGTAGGAGTTCTAGTCTATAACCAATAATACAGTTGTATTGTAGGAGTTCTAGTCTATAACCAATAATACAGTTGTATTGTATTGAAGGAGTTCTAGTCTATAACCAATAATACAGTTGTATTGTAGGAGTTCTAGTCTATAACCAATAATACAGTTGTATTGTAGGAGTTCTAGTCTATAACCAATAATACAGTTGTATTGTATTGAAGGAGTTTTAGTCTATAACCAATAATAAAGTTGTATTGTATTGTAGGAGTACTAGTCTATAACCAATATTACAGTTGTATTGTATTGTAGGAATTTTAGTCTATAACCAATAATAAAGTTGTATTGTATTGTAGGAGTACTAGTCTACAACCAATATTACAGTTGTATTGTATTGTAGGAGTTTTAGTCTATAACCAATAATACAGTTGTATTGTATTGTAGGAGTACTAGTCTATAACCAATAATACCATTGTATTGTAGGAGTACTAGTCTATAACCAATAATACAGTTGTATTGTAGGAGTTCTAGTCTATAACCAATAATACAGTTGTATTGTAGGAGTACTAGTCTATAACCAATATTACAGTTGTATTGTATTGTAGGAGTTTTAGTCTATAACCAATAATACAGTTGCATTGTATTGTAGAAGTTCTAGTCTATAACCAATAATACAGTTGTATTGTATTGTAGGAGTACTAGTCTATAACCAATATTACAGTTGCATTGTATTGTAGAAGTTCTAGTCTATAACCAATATTACAGTTGTATTGTATTGTAGAAGTTCTAGTCTATAACCAATATTACAGTTGCATTGTATTGTAGAAGTTCTAGTCTATAACCAATATTACAGTTGTATTGTATTGTAGGAGTACTAGTCTATAACCAATATTACAGTTGCATTGTATTGTAGGAGTTTTAGTCTATAACCAATAATAAAGTTGTATTGTATTGTAGAAGTTCTAGTCTATAACCAATAATACAGTTGTATTGTATTGTAGGAGTACTAGTCTATAACCAATAATACAGTTGTATTGTATTGTAGGAGTACTAGTCTATAACCAATAATACAGTTGTATTGTAGGAGTTCTAGTCTATAACCAATAATACAGTTGTATTGTAGAAGTTCTAGTCTATAACCAATAATACAGTTGTATTGTATTGTAGGAGTACTAGTCTATAACCAATAATACAGTTGTATTGTATTGTAGGAGTTTTAGTCTATAACCAATAATAAAGTTGTATTGTATTGTAGGAGTTTTAGTCTATAACCAATAATACAGTTGTATTGTATTGTAGGAGTACTAGTCTATAACCAATAATACAGTTGTATAGTAGGAGTTCTAGTCTTTAACCAATAATACAGTTGTATTGTATTATAGGAGTTTTAGTCTATAACCAATAATACAGTTGTATTGTATTGTAGGAGTTCTAGTCTATTACCAATAATACAGTTGTATTGTAGGAGTTTTAGTCTATAACCAATAATACAGTTGTATTGTAGGAGTACTATAACCACGCTACGGACTGGCAGACGGGCGGAGGCTGTGGCGTGGCGGGGTTCTTGACGGTGTTCGCCAGCGAGCTATCTGTCTACACGCTGACCATGATAACGTTAGAGCGGTGGCACACCATCACCAACGCCATGCACATCAACAAGAGGCTGCGGCTGAGGCATGTGGTGATCATGATGGCTGGAGGGTGGGGCTTCTCCCTATTGGCCGCTCTGCTTCCCATCCTGGGGGTCAGCAGCTACACTAAGGTCAGCAGAATGTTTTACGTTTAGGGCCCGTATTTACAAAGGGCCGGTTTCCCAGACACAGATGAAGCCTAGTCCAGGACTAGGAACTGATCCTATCCTACTCTGATGCTTTTTGAATACAGGCCCAGGTTTACAAACATTACATTTACACACAACAGCCATGGTGTTACAGTGAGGGGGGAAAGTATTTGATCCTCTGCCCAGAACTACACGGGAGGATCTTGTCAATGATCTCAAGGCAGCTGGGACCATAGTCACCAAGAAAACAATTGGTAACACACTACGCCGTGAAGGACTGAAATCTTGCAGCACCCGCAAGGTCCCCCTGCTCAAGAAAGCACATATACATGCCCGTCTGAAGTTTGCCAATGAACATCTGAATGATTCAGAGGACAACTGGGGGAAAGTGTTGTGGTCAGATGAGACCAAAATGGAGCTCTTTGGCATCAACTCAACTCGCCGTGTTTGGATGAGAAGGAATGGTGCCTATGACCCCAAGAACACCATCCCCACCGTCAAATATGGAGGTGGAAACATTATGCTTTGGGGGTGTTTTTCTGCTAAGGGGACAGGGCAACTTCACCGCATCAAAGGGACGATGGACGGGGCCATATACCGTCAAATCTTGGGTGAGAACCTCCTTCCCTCAGCCAGGGCATTGAAAATGGGTCGTGGATGGGTATTCCAGCATGACAATGACCCAAAACACACGGCCAAGGCAACAAAGGAGTGGCTCAAGAAGAAGCACATTAAGGTCCTGGAGTGGCCTAGCCAGTCTCCAGACCTTAATCCCATGGAAAATCTGTGGAGGGAACTGAATGTTCGAGTTGCCAAACGTCAGCCTCGAAACCTTAATGACTTGTAGAAGATCTGCAAAGAGGAGTGGGACAAAATCCCTCCTGAGATGTGTGCAAACCTGGTGGCCAACTACAAGAAACGTCTGACCTCTGTGATTTCCAACAAGGGTTTTGCCACCAAGTAATAAGTCATGTTTTGCAGGGGGTCAAATACTTATTTGCCTCATTAAAATGCAAATCAATTTATAACATTTTTGACATGCGTTTTTCTGGATTTTGTTGTTGTTATTCTGTCTCTCCACTGTTCAAATAAACCTACCATTAACATTATAGACTGATCATTTCTTTGTCAGTGGGCAAACGTACAAAATCAGCAGGGGATCAAATACTTTTTCCCCTCACTGTATATAGTAGATGAAAATTCACAGCCTTTTTATTTTCGCTGTAAAATAACTTAATGACAATTGCTGTTGTAAAAAGGACTTTATATATATTTATATTTGATTATCTTCCAGGTGTCGATCTGCCTGCCCATGGACATCGAGTCCCTAGCCTCGCAGGTGTATGTTGTAGCCCTCCTCATCCTCAACGTCGCCGCCTTCTTCATCGTCTGCTACTGCTACGTACGTATCTACATGTCCATCCACAACCCCGACCTAGCAACCCGCCACGGCGACGCCAGGATCGCCAAGCGCATGGCCATCCTCATCTTCACCGACTTCCTCTGCATGGCACCCATCTCCTTCTTTGCCATCTCGGCAGGTCTCCGCATGCCCCTCATCACCGTCTCCCACTCCAAGATCCTCCTCGTCCTCTTCTACCCAATCAACTCCCTCTGTAACCCCTTCCTCTACACCATATTTACTCGAGCATTTCGGAAGGATATATGTCTATTGTTGAGTCGCTGTAGTTGTTGCAATGCCAGAGAGGAGTTCTACAGGGCACAGAACCTGGCAACACACACTATACCGCCTAAGGATAGGACTACATCCCCCAGAAAGCCTCACTCTTTCAGGTTCTATGTCTGCCACATCAAGATGCAGGGATGCTTCCTCAGCAAGGGAGGTGGAGTGCGTGACTAGTCTCAGCCAGTCAGAACTAAGGGTACAGCCACATTGAGATTTTGGTTGCGTGGCCCTGCTCAGACGTTGCATCAACCAATGGCTGCATGCCACATCATCGATTGTGTCGTCAACTGACAGATCGCTGTAACATATGTGGTTAGCTAATACGTAAAATGCCTATCCAGACGTTGTAAGATCTGGCATGCGTCAGCAACGCCTGGGCAGAGAACACACCCTGAAAATTCCAGATTGAGCCAATGGTTTTTCAATGGGAGTCATCCGTTGCCGGATGAATGACAACAGATTGTCTGTTAAAAATACACAAAGCATTCAATTCAAAAAGTAGAGAGGAGTTAAACTTTTGATGAAGAAAAACAGACAATGATGTACGTCATATACAATTTCATCCTTGTTTATGCATCTCCTTGTTCAGGCCCTGTGATAGGCTAGCGTCCTGTCCAGGGGTTGTACTGTACATTAAGCTGCCTCACACTACAGAAATAAGAGAGGCTCCTGCTCCTATGAGCTTTTCCGGCTTGCACAAGCCACGCCTCAATGTGGCCATAGCCTTAATCTCTGCTGTAACAAGGTGATTGAGCATCTGTGCCCCTCGCTTGTCGATTACGGCAGCCCCCCGCACCTCTCTGATTCAGAGGGGTTGGGTTAAATGCGGAAGACACATTTCAGTTGAATGCATTCAGTTGTACAACTGACTAGGTATCCCCCTTTCCCGTCATTGTAAATGACATCATTGTAAATAAGAATTTGTTCTTAACTGACTTGCCCAGTTCAATAAAGGTTAAATAAAATTTTAAAAAGACAAGCACATGGAGTTCTCTGGGCCATATCAGGGAGGGAGCTGCTGCCGGGCTCCAAGCTGCCATGCTGGTTTGGCGTGAACGTGTTTTAGAGTATTGTTGTTGAGCGTAATAATGTAAAAAGTAAAGTGCATTGTTTGTAACTTGGTGTGGCAGCTTGGAGCCCAACAAGTTATAGCACAACCTTTTCATTGCTTGTATTGTATTTTTCCTTGTGTACATTGTAAAGGGGAAGGCCAGTTTGTATTTATGTACATTTTAAAGGGGAAGGCCAATTTGTATTTGTGTACATTTTAAAGGGGACGGCCAGTTTGTATTTGCCTTAAGTCTGATGCATTGGTTGCTCATAGTAATGTCCTCACATGTGCATTTCCCTTATGTTTAATTGAAACTTGTAATAAACGATATTTTTGTAATTCTGTGTGTGTGAGATGCGTTTCCCTGGCGTTGTACCCAGTTGATGTCTCCATTGACTCTGCCCTATCCCAAGAATCTGTGTGTTGCATAGAGAATTTAACCAGAATTGACTCAAGCTCAATAATTGATTTTATTGGGAGCTGTACGTAATGGAAATTGACTTTCTGCTATTTGCTAAACTTTCTGTTTGGCTTTCAATTAAGCTGAGCAGCTAAAATTTTTGATCACATGAACCTGTATGCAAAGACAGGCTATTTCCCAAATGGCAACCTATTCCATATAGGGCCCTAGTCAATAGTGCACTATATAGGGAATACGGTGGCATTTAGGACACATATTATAAAGCATCCATTTCCCATAACCTTTTCCCTTTAGTCCCCTTTACTGCCACAATAATGGGATTCAAGAATCAGCCCAACTATAGTACCCAATGTCTATTTTCCCAATGTTTGTTGAGTTTCTCCTTACTGCAAGTTTCTTCCAATGAGTGTTTGTGTTCCACTAACAGTGAAATGTGAGATCCACCTAATAAGCTAATGTAGCTAGCTACGCTAACCAAACTCTACCAAAACAGAGAAGAGTCCAGAACAGAGCAGCATGGACAGTCACAGCAGTGTTTCTGTGTCTTAATGTCAACATGGGCCCAGCCCTTGAGGTGTGTGTGTGTGCTGGAACATTTACTATAGAAAAGTCAGTGGCGACTAACTGGAGAACATGCTGACCAGTAGGGCCTTAGCAGAATACCAACCTGTGAACATTTAAACCAATGTATGCATTGTGAACATCACTCACATAACTAGAATGAAATGTGGTTAGTCATACCGCAAATAAAAAAAAATAATCACAACAGCTGTCAAAGATACAGGAAGTTTCAGTAAAAAATGTTAAATGCAGACAGATTATTTGTTCGTTGGACATTGTGGGATCTTAGACTCTAAATTTAATTATGCAAGAAATAGCGGTGGAAATGCTTTTATGCGCAGATATGGATATAATAACCATCTTATGGAAGTAAACTTGGAGTCACATGACATGTTGTGTGTTCCTCCCACTAAGACTCAGGAAAGCATGCAGTTTATTAGGCTACAGATGAAAGTGATGAACTTCACAGGGTGGTGAAAGTGCACGGTGATCTTGATGCTCCTTTAGAATAAATATTGAGGGTCTTATTCTGGTGACATGATGATCGATGATTGACTGCTGTTTGACAAAAATGTTCTCGCTCTTATCCATGATCTCATGTAGACTAGCCTACACTATTTGCGAGCTGTTGGCTACAGTGGTGTAAAAATACTTTAAATTCGTTTTTGGGGGTATCTGTACTTTACTATTTATTTTTGACTTCTACTTCACTACATTCCTAAGGAAAATTATGTACTTTGTACTCCATACATTTTGTCTGACACCCAAAAGTACTAATTACATTTGGACAGGAAAATTGTATAATTCCCACACTAATCAAGAGAACTTCCCTGGGCATCCCTACTGCCTCTGATCTGGTAGACTCACTAAAAACAAATGCTTCGTTTGTAAATGATGTCTGAGTGTTGGAATGTGCCCCTAGCTATCTTTAAAAAAAATAAAAAGCCATTTGAAATGATTTATACTTTAACTTGATACTTTAGTATATTTTTACAATTACTTTTGATACTTTAGTATATTTGAAAGCAAATACTTTTAGACTTTTGCTCAAGTAGTATTTTACTGGGTGACTTTCACTTGAGTCATTTTCTATTAAGGTAACTTTACTTTTACTCAAGTCTGATAATTGGTACTTTTTCCACCACTGGTCAGCTAGAGCACATGTTTAAAAAAAAAAACAGCTTGTGACAAAACTAAATAGGTGGAGTTGAAAATGCGATGGAAACACATTGAACTTTAGATTTTTATTCGGTACATGAAATGTACATTGTGTGCACTGTCATCACGCACTGATTATTATCCGCAACAAATCATAGTGGTGGAAACCCCATTGGTGGGTAAATGTGCATATTTCATAAAGAGGATTTTTGAATCTTCACATGAAAATCTGTTGCTAATTGGATGGGAAAATAGCTATGAAGTGACATTTTTCCTACTCTATATGTACATTCACCTTCAAATACTAAACAACAGCAGGGTTCATATTAATGCTTGCATTGTCAGTGAAAACAGAATAAGGTATTTGAATTTACATTTCCGACCAGGCAACCATACCATGAATGAATTTGGTACATATAAACAATAAAGAGAGCACTATTGAAAATGACTACTCTGCGTTTGGACCAACTTAGTGCGCCTTTAATGGCATTACACAACAAATACAAAAATATAAATAAATAGTTACAGAAACAAAATTAACAACTCAAAAAGCCCTTAGTGCATTGTGGTGGCTGGTGAAAAGTAGTGCACTATATAAGGAACAGGTTGCCGTGTGGGACGGACACATTACTCGTCCAGACATTTTTCTTCAGATTAGAACTGCATAGATGCTTGTATTTTCTAGCTCACTGAACAACTGTGGTTTTCTCCATTAACTTCAAATGATATTATTCATGTTTTATGCGCCTCGTTGGACACATTTAAGACTAAGTCAAGGCTGTATCCACATGGGTGAAATACAGACCAAGGTTCTGTTCCAATATTCACACTAGTATGCTACTTAGAATGTACTATCATTGCATCCCAAGAGGTATTTTACAGAACCCCTCTTCGCCTCAGTGAACTATTCTAGTGTGGACATTGGAACATAACATAAACCCAGTCACCACTCTGCCTCGCCGACAGCCTTAGAGAAGACATAGTCCTTTCCTCCATAACACATCACCCCATCCTTCAGATAGAACTTCCACCGGTTCTTACTGCGGTGAATCTGAAGTGGTAACAAACACACAGTATATCATTAGTATACAGTCATTAGAAAGCATGAACATTGATCAATCAATCATCTTGAAAGTATAAAAAGCAATGAAAATATATATAACTGAAGATCTCGTACAATGCTGTGTACTACTCCCTTCAAATAGTACCCGCAAAACACCAGTCTCAACGTCGACAGTGAAGAGGTGACTCCAGGATGCTGGCCTTCTAGGAAGTTTCAAAGTAAAAGCCATATCTCAGACTGGCCAATAAAAATAAAAGATTAAGATGGGCAAAAGAACACACACATTGGACAGAGGAACTCTGCCTAGAAGGCCAGCATCCCGGAGTCGCCTCTTCACTGTTGACGTTGAGACTGGTGTTTTGCGGGTACTATTTAATGAAACTGCCAGTTGAGGACTTGTCAGGTGTCTGTTTCTCAAACTAGACACTAATGTACTTGTCCTCTTGCTCAGTTGTGCACCGGGGCCCCCCCACTCCTCTTTCTATTCTGGTCAGAGGCAGTTTGCGCTGTTCTGTGAAGGGAGTACTACACAGGGTTGTACGAGATCTTAAGTTTCTTGGCAATTTCTTGCATGGAATAACCTTAATTTCCCAAACTTTTGAACGGTAGCGTGTGTCATACACACACACACACACACAATATACAGTCATTAGAAATCTGTTTTTACCAGGAAGTCATTAGAAATCAAAGGTTCAGAAATCAATGCTTGTATTCTATCTTAATATTGTTTAATCAATATATGTTACACCCATCATCAATATGAAAGATAAAACATCCTCTTCCTTTATCTACACCACTAGGAAGCTGAGGCATACCTTATCATACTGACACACTAGGAAGCTGAAGCATACCTTATCATACTGACACACTAGGAAGCTGAAGCATACCTTATCATACTGACACACTAGGAAGCTGAAGCATACCTTATCATACTGACACACTAGGAAGCTGAAGCATACATTATCATACTGACACACTAGGAAGCTGAAGCATACCTTATCATACTGACACACTAGGAAGCTGAAGCATACCTTATCATACTGACACACTAGGAAGCTGAAGCATACCTTATCATACTGACACACTAGGAAGCTGAAGCATACCTTATCATACTGACACACTATCACATTGTCAGTGTCAAAGAGATCAGGAATGTCCTGCTCACTCACGTCATCCCCAGAGTTTAAAGGATCCTATCAGGGAGGGAGAAAGAAAGACGGGACAGAAAGATGAGGACAGTGAAAGAGGCGGGGAGAGAGAGATGTAAGAGAGAAAGAGAGGGAGAGAGCGAGCGATAGTTAAGAGATAAAGAGGGGGGAGGGAGAGAGTTATATGGGACACTGGATGCTCATGATTAGCACCAAGGTTGTGGGATCAAGTACTGAAAATGCAGACACTTTATGGCTTTGGATAAAAATGTCTACTAAAGGTATTTAGTTGTTTTGATTTATAGAACAAGCAGAACATAGTTCAACCTTGCATTCCCCATCTGAAACACCCTCAACCCAGATGTCAATGACAGCTCTGTATAGTGGTGAGGTGTCTCAGGCACAGTCAACATATTTTAATATGTTTGAACCCCAGGAAGAGTAGCTGCTATGGAGAGCCCTAATAAATACAAATACAAACGTCAGAGGCAGAGTCAACCAAGTTCAGAGGCAGAGTCAACCAAGTTCAGAGGCAGAGTCAACCAAGTTCAGAGGCAGAGTCAACTAAGTTCAGAGGCAGAGTCAACATGTCAGAGGCAGCTCAGCAGTCAAAGACATCCAACAGACTTCACATCCTCCTCCAGCACACTGACTTAAACAAGGTTAATCTCTGGTTTTGTTCATGCCAATAAGGCATAGCAGGACCCAAATACTGTTAGGTGATTATTGTCAAATGATGCAACACCATCTACAGATTTTTGTACAGGTTCAGCAGCATCGGGACTTATCAAAAGAGATCCTCCATTTAAAATGAATGTTTGTCCAGGCCGAGGCTTGATCTGTGTCCAGGTAACCCAACAGGCCGAGGCTTGATCTGTGTCCAGGTAACCCAACAGGCCGAGGCTTGATCTGTGTCCAGGTAACCCAACAGGCCGAGGCTTGATCTGTGTCCAGGTAACCCAACAGGCCGAGGCTTGATCTGTGTCCAGGTAACCCAACAGGCCGAGGCTTGATCTGTGTCCAGGTAACCCAACAGGCCGAGGCTTGATCTGTGTCCAGGTAACCCAACAGGCCGAGGCTTGATCTGTGTCCAGGTAACCCAACAGGCCGAGGCTTGATCTGTGTCCAGGTAACCCAACAGGCCGAGGCTTGATCTGTGTCCAGGTAACCCAACAGGCCGAGGCTTGATCTGTGTCCAGGTAACCCAACAGGCCGAGGCTTGATCTGTGTCCAGGTAACCCAACAGGCCGAGGCTTGATCTGTGTCCAGGTAACCCAACAGGCCGAGGCTTGATCTGTGTCCAGGTAACCCAACAGGCCGAGGCTTGATCTGTGTCCAGGTAACCCAACAGGCCGAGGCTTGATCTGTGTCCAGGTAACCCAACAGGCCGAGGCTTGATCTGTGTCCAGGTAACCCAACAGGCCGAGGCTTGATCTGTGTCCAGGTAACCCAACAGGCCGAGGCTTGATCTGTGTCCAGGTAACCCAACAGGCCGAGGCTTGATCTGTGTCCAGGTAACCCAACAGGCCGAGGCTTGATGTGTGTCCAGGTAACCCAACAGGCCGAGGCTTGATGTGTGTCCAGGTAACCCAACAGGCCGAGGCTTGATTTGTGTCCAGGTAACCCAACAGGCCGAGGCTTGATTTGTGTCCAGGTAACCAGACCCAAATAGTCATTTTGAAAAACAAAAAGGACAGGATGCACCTCTTTTCCTCAATAGCCATTTCTTACCTCTTCCACTGTGATTTCATCCATCCCCACACTGTCACCACTGGAGCTGGAGATGCCATCATCACTGCTGCCATCTACCTCCTGTAGGGCCTGGAGAGCCTCCACAGTCATCATGCCTAGGAACTCATTTTCTCCCATCGCACCTGTAACCACACTCTTAGCTTGTTCAACTCATCTATGGCTGCATTTACACAGGCAGACCATTCTGATCTTTTGACCAATCGCATCAGCTTTTTCACATCGTTCAGATCTTTTTCAGAACGGATCTGATTGGTCAAAAGACCAATTAGTGAAAAAAATATCAGAATTGCGCTGCCTGTGTAAACGCAGCCTATTAGAATGACGCAGCAATTGTTAGCTAACAAAGCAATCACTTCCCTTGGCTAGCATAACTATTGTTGACAATGCTACACACCTCCTTCCAACTCCTCCACCTCCTCCACATCAGAGCTGCTGTCTGCAGGCCCATCCAGCTGGATGATGTCTGCCAGAGCATCATTGTAGTTGTAGTCTTTCAACAGGGCCATCTCCAGCTGTGGAAGATGGAACAGGAAGTGTTATGAACTACCAATTGAGACCAGATGCCCTAAATACTTATGGAGATCTGAGAATTTGACTGGTGTTAGCAATATGACAAACACTCCACCTTGCCCTCTGACAGGTTAGGGGCGAGTTTCACCATATTGCTTAAAACTACAGTATGAAATCCTCTCAAATCTACAAGGTTCTAGGGATTGGGCCTTAGTCCCAGTTGCCATTGCCTGTCCTACCTTGGTAGCATCCACAGGTAGACCCTCCAGGTGGGTTGTCATATCAGCCACCGCTCCTACATGATCCTCCTGTTTCACCATCTCGCTGGCCTCGAACGCTGACCCCTGACCCATAAACCCTGACCCTTCAGACAGGGTCGTCTCCATCTTGACCTGGGTAAAACAAACATGATTATATAAGCTGCATGTTGAACCTTGGCTCAGGTCTCTTGTTTTCAAATGGAACCCTTTTCCCTATATATAGTACGCTACTTTTGACCAGCTCCCTATGGGCCATGATCAAAAGCAGTGGGAATAGGGTGTCATTTGTGAGTAAGCCTATGTCTTCTGAAATATAGCAGTACCCTGCCTTGCCACTAATAACATGAGATGGTTGACTGTTTGATGAAGATATGGCGGAATTATTTACCTGAAGGCTTGGCATGTGGGCGGAGCCGGAGGACAGGCTCATGTCTAGTGGCTGTGGACTGTCAAAATCAATCCCATCCAGAGTGAAATCACCACTGTCGAAGGGACTCTCTGGGGGGCGAGATGGCGCTTGGGCTGGGGGCTGGAAGGACACTGGAGTCTGACCAGAAAAGGTTGCCTGAGCTGAAGGAACCTGTGGCTGCTGAATGAGATTATTCTCCTGAACTGGGGGCTGGACCACAGGTTGGGGTAGCAAAGGCTTCTCATTAGGTGGCTGGGGAATAATACATAATTTTTTTGTAAAACACATTTGAAAAACCCAAAGTGCTACAATAAAAACATCAAGATGGTGATTCACCTGGACCGGAGGAATCAGGCTCCTCTGCTCTGTGGTCTGAGGATCAGCTCTGGGAGGAGCCACAGGCTGTGGGGAAAAAGGTTCGGTCTTCGGAAGGGCCATGGTCTTTAGGACAGTAGAAGGGACCACTGTGGCTGACTGCTGGGAAGCTGAGCTGGGATCTCTCCACTCCACTACAGGTAACCCTTGCCTGGGTTGGGCCTGGGGGAGATGGCGATGACCGGCTGGAGCCTGGGTCACCATCACTGGGACATTGACCTTATAAAGCTGGCCTTAGGGAGGCAGAGGAGAGGAATCGATAAGTAAAAGGATCCATTCTAGAAATGTGTATCCATAGCCATGTATCCAAATGGAGACTAAACCACATTTTAATATATTATTAATTCTGCCCAGAACCATACCAGTGTCTACATCAAAGGAGTGTATATTATAAGTGTTCAAACAGAGTGATTCATGTTCTTTTTAAATTAAGTTTGTCAAAAAGCATTTGTGTGTATATGGAGGTTTATGCATGCTGTGGCCCTTCTTACCAGAGGCCGTCTGCAGTGTGACCCCTGCAGGGATCTGGACTGGGTAGGTCATCCCGGGAGGAAGAGAGAAGGTGGCCAGAGTCCCACCGTTGTTCTGCAACACAATTAGATGCTTTACACATATTGGATCCCCTCAATGAAAGACATTACTTACTGTATTTGGCACAGAAAAAGAGAAACTGCAGCGAGATCCCACATAAAAGACATCAAATATATGCAACAGGCAGTCATTTATTTCCTTTATTTGAGGGGTGGGGTTACAGTTACAATATTCATGTCAATTTACACACTTACATTTATACCACATGTACTGCCACTCAAAACACATAGAGTACAAGTCAAAAGTTGACACACTCATTCAAGGGTTTCTTTATTTTTACTATTTTCTACATTGTAGAATAATAGTGAAGACATCAAAACTATGAAAGAGTCCATACTATGGCAAGAACAGCTCAAATAAGCAAAGAGAAACGACAGTCCATCATTATTTTAAGACATGAAGGTCAGTCAATCCAGAAAATGTCAAGAACTTTGAAAGTTTCTTCAAGTGCAGTCGCAAAAACCATCAAGCGCTATGATGAAACTGGCTCTCATGAGGACCGCCACATGAAAGGAAGACCCAGAGTTACCTCTGCTGCAGAGGATAGGAACAGTGGCATAACGACAGATTTTTACCTTGTCAGCTTGGAGATTCGATCTTGCAACCTTTCGGTTACTAGTCCAACGCTCTAACCACTAGGCTACCTGCCACACCATTAAGGGTGGGTAATGAAGTTAGCAGACTGGACCAGGAAGGGTGGGTAATGAAGTTAGCAGACTGGACCAGGAAGGGTGGGTAATGAAGTTAGCAGACTGGACCAGGAAGGGTGGGTAATGAAGTTAGCAGACTGGACCAGGAAGGGTGGGTAATGAAGTTAGCAGACTGGACCAGGAAGGGTGGGTAATGAAGTTAGCAGACTGGACCAGGAAGGGTGGGTAATGAAGTTAGCAGACTGGACCAGGAAGGGTGGGTAATGAAGTTAGCAGACTGGACCAGGAAGGGTGGGTAATGAAGAAAAGCGAATGAACATGAACAAAAGATGACATATGCAAGCCTAATGACTAAACAGTCAAACATAGGATAGCTGTAGGGTTCATTAATTGGCATGGTGTTAGCACTGTGTAAATGTCTTGAACCATAGGCAATATCATAGGCTAGGCTGCATGATTGTGCATGGATAGAATACCTGAATAATGAGCCAGTCATGGGGTTCCATTAGTCAGCTTGTCCCCTTGTGTGTTTAGTTTGATGTGCTTCTCCAAGAAGTATTGAGCTTCCTTGGCAGTGGAAAACATGTGTGGTGTGTTCTAAGGTCAAGATGAGTTTTGCCAGGTGGATGAAGCCGCATCTCAAGTTTAGCTTGAGTGCTCGAGTAGCTGGGATCTCACCTCATTGTAGGTCTCCCTCTGTTTCAGCAATTCAGCACTGAGGTCTGGGTAGATGCTGATCCTCTTCCCTGCATAGGTCAGACCCCCAGATGCTGTTGCAAGGTGAACAATGTGCTACTTGACTTCAAAGCTATGGATCCATATACAGTGAGAGCCATTGAGGAGTTAACCCGCAATGTTAATCAGTGGCAAAAAAGCCAGCTTCTCCTTCCCGAACAGTTCATAGAAAAGATTGCTCATGAAGGACGTTGGGTTGCCCGCTTCCACACCAGTTTCAAGTCCTATGACCCACACATAGAATTTACAGGAATGACTTAAGTAATTCCATTTTTTATTTTAAGAGTTGGATTATCCCTTCCAATTTAGCTTGCACTTTCCAGGTCATGGAATCACACATCTGTCACAATGACTGTTCTCCAGACTTTCCAATTCTGTTGAATAGGTATCCACTTTAGCAGTGCCAATGATTAATTTCCCGGTATTAAATGGTAAGTCGAGGGCAGAGGTAATCTCCACACAAACAATCTCCCGGATAGTGCTGGCCAGCTCTTTCTGTTGTCTGGTGCTGAGAGCCACCATGTTCCCACTGGTGAATTGTGGACGGACAAATTCCAGCTGCTGGAGCATAATAGACCTGCTAGTTATTTCTTGTGAAACAATGAATGTCCCACACCTTAATATGATGCCTAGTATTGACAAGTAGTTTCAGGAAATATGTCTTAATTCATAGTCATTTGCAAAATGAGGCCCTCTCGTCTACAGGCTGCCAGTAGGCTATTCTTCCAAACAGCGGTTTGCAGATATTATGCACGACAGTTTTGTGTAACTTGCCTTAGCAGTGAAACTCTGGACGTGTTGACCGGCAGGGATCACCATAGAGGCTGGGGATGAAAGGAGGAAGAGGAAAAGAATGATTAGGCTAATCAATTAAATACATAGCAATCTGCATGCAATAATCAATTGGCCTGATTAACTCACACACTGTAGAAAATGCAACAATTACCCGATATGGTGGATCAACTCATTGATTTGTGAAATAGGCCTAGATAGCAATGGGTGAGTTGGTCTTAGGGTGCGTCCCAAAAATATCTGATGTTCCTGAAGTTTACACTCTTACACTTCTTCCAACAAATCTAAAAGCATTGGATTGGTGGAGGCATGGAGGGAGTTTCCACCATATTTCCTTTCAGTCAATTCCAGTGAAGGGAAGTGAACAAGTGCACACTTTGGGAGGAAGGAGAGATAATTGGGAAGTACCCTTGGACATAAAAACATTACCAACGTATTACCTGCAGGTTTTGTAAAACTCTGTCCATAGTTTGGAGGGAGCTGCAGCACAAAGTTGGATGAGTTGATGGTGTTCTTCACGAGGGCCAAGCCATCCACTGCTTTGGACTGCAGAATCTTTGCCTCCCAGAGCTACAGATTAAATGTTGGTTTGCTAGTTAGTTGATTTGACATAAGCCATACCAAATATGATTGCAGTTCCAGTTACACAGCAGTAGTATTACTGCAGTAGGGCCTATGCTCTTTTCTTGATTTCATCACTTCAATGTGATACTGTATATTCTGCAGTATTTATATACGTCATGAATGCAGTTATTTTTTGTGAAGACGGCAGGCAGTTAAGTCCACTGTGTGTAACAAAGTGAAGTCATTCCAGTCAGGGAGGACTAACGTCAGCTAGAAGAACGGGAAGAAGTACCACAAAGGCTGGCGATATTGAGTCGATATCGCCATCTGCCGGCCTCTGCCGTAGGGGAGAAGATCGTGCTTATAAAAATCCTTGATCCACGTAAAGTCCCACTCACCTGTCTCAGGTCATCAAGGACACGGTCTTCCAGTCCTTCATCCAGAAACACCTCCCGCATACTCTCAATCACATCATCTATGATGGACAGGTAGAGCTTCGGCTGGAGGGGTTTTCAAGGAGGATACAAGGAAGCACGAAGGATCATTAGTTAGCTAGTTAACAGTAGCCAAGTTAGCTAGCGTTAACTAGTTATTTGGCTAATTGACAGTTTGGCAATCAAGAAGAGTAAAGTTAGTGACATGGCTATGTCGAGACACATTATCAAGTTACTAAGTAACCAAAACAACAACATAATGATCCGTTTATGGGCAACTTGCTTCTTACCACATGACTTGAATTTGATAGCATTTCGAGGGTCTAAGATGATCGGCTGCCTTGGTCTCGCTAGCTAGCGCGAGGTAAGCAAAATAGCTAACGTTAGCTAGCAGACAAACAGAAAATATTGACAGGAATTTTCTATGTCAATATTAACAGATCTGTGGTTTTGGTCATTCTTTCCTAAGTGGACATTGATATAACACACCTTGGTTGAAATAACTAATAACAGCTAGCTACTTCAAACTGCAGGCTGTCGACTCCAACACAGGTGTGACCTTTGACCTCTACATTTGTTCAACCCCTCCCCCTTCTCACAAATGCATGCATAAAATGCAAATGTATTCAACTTGTTTTATTTATAACTAGCACTGAAGTCATATACACATACATACATTTTGTTATATAGTTTTATATGTGAGTGAAGACCATTCCTGCATTTCTAGGATTACATAACCATACTACAATGATATTGACCTATGGGAAAATAAGAGATGAGAGCTTGCATGCTTAGCTGTGCAAAAAGGCCATGGTTAACTAGCTAAACAACAAATTAGGGGATCAACATTTTATATAATTACCCAATTTTTCCTTAAAATTGAAAATACATTCCAAATAGTTTTGGGAAATAAGCCTAAACACTATGGGGTAGTTTCTCAGACAGATTGAGCCTTGTCCTGGACTAACAACCAATCTTGCATTACCCATCTCATATGCATATACTGTATCTCATTCTATGCCGCTCTGACATTGCTCGTCCATATATTTGTATATTCTTAATTCCATTCCTTTACTAGATTTGTGTGTACATGTTGTGTAATTGTTAGATATTACTTGTTAAATATTACTGCACTGTCGGAGCTAGAAGCACAAGCATTTCGCTACACACGCAATAACATCTGCTAAACACGTGTATGTGACCAATAAAATTTGATTTGATTTGTAAAGCAATCTCAATGAGAACCTCCATTGAAAGTGCTTTTTAGTCCAGGACAAGGCTTAGCCTAATCTGTGACTGGGAAACTGGCCCTGTGAGTGTGTTAAATGTCTACAAGGTATTTCCTCTTTTATAAAGCGCTTCTGCAACCTCCTGTCAATAAATCATCTTCTGAGAGAACTGTAAAGTGCATTGTGATGGTAGGGCTGTGTGTTGGGTTCTTCGTTCCTGCAATAATAATAATTGTTTTTTGTAGGCTACTTCGATTCCTCTATGTAGGTTACACCTAGCCTGGCTGCCAGACTGTTTCAGCTCTCTTGCCAACTCCTTACAGAATTGTCATGTCTGGCACCCAGGCTAGGTTATAACATGACAATATCCATACATACAGGGATACAACAGGGCCAAACAATATCAGGGAATGTCAGCCTTATAGGTGATAAGACGTACCTTTAGATTTTATTTTAACCTTTATTATTTCACTAGGCAAGTCAGTTAAGAACAAATTCTTATTTACAATGACACCCTACCTACCCGGAGGATGCTGGGCCCTATGGGACTCCAAATCACAGCCGGTTGTGATACCGCCTGGATTTGAACCAGGGTGTCTGACGCCTCTAGCACTGAGACGCAGTGCCTTAGACCGCTGCGCCACTCGGGAGCCCATAAAGAACATACAATATAAAAACAAGTGTTCATCAGCCACATGTAGGTTATGTCACTTTTAAAGATGTCCTTGTATCAAAGCATCCTGTGTATAGTCTCGATTCGAAGGCTTCCTCACGATGAACGAGACTTGGAAGTATGGTAATGTGAGACTTGATCCTGTAAGCTTGATCATCATCACTACTGTGGAGTGCAGCCTGATTGCCCCTGTGCTTCTGTCTCAATCCACTTCTTCTCAATTTCCACCTAGAAAAAGGACAGACCAATATGGTTTAGTTTCATTATGGAATACCCCCTATGGCCCCACTGGACACAGATGTCAATTCAACATCATTTGATTGACATGACGTGGAAACGACGTTGATTCAACCAGTGTGTGCCCAGTGGAGCAGGACAACGATAGAAGAGTTTGCTAGACGACAGTATGGGACCAACCTTGTCAGCTGGTGTCACAGTAATAAGTACGCTATATCAGACAATATTTTGTGTTGGATGAAATATATACCAAGTTCCCCTAATAAGTCGCAAATCATGATTCTGCTTTGGAACTAACAAAAATAGAGCAAAATAGAAACAAACAAAAATAAGATCAACAACAGCATTATAGATATTAAACAGCATTATATATACAAAACATTATAGATATTAAACTTGTTATCTAATATAATAATATCTCAGCCCTTACCTGACAATGATAGTGGGTCCTACCGGTGACATGTTTCTGAGGCTGAACGTCACTGTCTGTGCCCAGTGACGTCACTCTGGTCTGTGAGACCACGGCCCCCACCATCTCACACTCCATCGTGACAAACGGATACCAGTCAGTGGGGATCTCCTGATCTGAACCAAGCTCTAATTTACAGGAGAAGGTATGGGGATTTTCTACTGCTGTGAGAGGGAAAAGGGAGATTGTGTAGTTTCTACCACTTGGGGGAGCACTATGAGCAGAATCTGAAAGATACAGGTCTCCATCCTCTGGCACAATGCAAACAGGATTTAATATTTATTTAGCCAAGCTGTAGTATAACAAACCCTAATACTATAAAGAGTTGATGTATTTTAGCTAAACTGATTAGGGAACATAAGTTACATTTTAACATAGCCTATATTGAAACATGTTTCGGTAAATGTAACATGTAAAATCAAGCCAAATCAGAATAAGCCAGCATTCCATACAAACAGGGATTATCAATAGAACATCATCAATCGATCATCAAAGACAGCCAGACTATTCCTCTTAGTCCTTACCCATGTTCTTAGCAGGCAGTCTGTCGATCCTCCACACCATGGCCGAGTACACATTCTCATACTTGACTGTCCCCACGGTAACCTGCATGACCGGCTGTGATTCAACAGCACTGACTGTCCCCAGACACGTGTTCCGGTTTATCCTGGCCGTCAGGGATTTCCGTCGTAGCAACGTCACAGTACGTGACACCTTCACCCAGTCCGCCGGTACCGGGAAACGGATCAGAACGTTCTCGCAGAGCGGCTCAGTCTCCGACACTCCGGTAAATGACGGGAAGGCGGCTGACATGTTGAGAAAGGCTTGGAGTTCCACGTAGGCCCCTTGGACAGTCACCACAGCTTTGACGGAGAACGGTAGGTTAGTACTTCCCAGGGCTAACGTCTTGTAGCGCATCAGTTCTACTCTACAGGCGTCCGGAGGAGAGAACTTGAGCAGCCGGGACCTGTGGAACTCCAAGTCATTGATGCACTTGTGGAAGTGGCAGTCACTGATCTCCATCCAGCCCTCAAGGAGGTCATCCTGAAAGACCACAATGGAAATTAAAGGACCACAATTGAAATAGACCTAAGTCAACCTTTTTGTGTCATCCTGGATGATTCTACTAATTGTGTTGTCTTTTGATATGCAGGTTAAATTGTATGTATGTGTTGATATGTGTGTTAAGAAACTAACACCCAACCTCCTCAGAGCCAGAGCCGTAGCTGGCGTCGAAGCGGAGGAGCCCTAGATCGTTGAGAGCCAGGAAACACTCCCCTGGTCCGTTGAGGAACGCCAGGCAGTGGATCCTTGTCATGGCTGCCCGATCCATCACCACACCGTTCTTAAAATGTATTTTAAGATTTTAGTCAATGAGAGTTCGAGTGGCAAAAAAAGGATCCCCAAGGAGCATGCAATATGTCAAAAACAGGAGGTAAGGAGTCATTTTTGTGAATGATTTTAGCAAAAGACATTCATAGAAATGTATAACCTTCTTATTTAGGCTTTCAATTTGTATATAATAAGTAACAGCAAGTAATTCATGAGTTTTTAATAACGACCTGTAATAATGCTGAAATACCAATGAACTACACTAACTACTAGGTACATTTCCTGAAGAGACTGTGTGCTATCTTACAGTAGTTGTATGGTAGTGAAAGAAGAAGTAAATGTACCTTGTCCAGCTGCACCCAGAGGTGGTCTGTGATCTGCAGTGTCATCTCCTGTTCCT
Source organism: Salvelinus namaycush (assembly GCF_016432855.1). NCBI lineage: Eukaryota > Metazoa > Chordata > Actinopteri > Salmoniformes > Salmonidae > Salvelinus > Salvelinus namaycush. The sequence continues at coordinate 82,237,496 of NC_052310.1, forward strand.
CGTAGTGCCGTTTTTGTGACAGGGGCGGAGTCAGCCTAAGAATCTCCTCCTCTATGGTCTCTAACAGATCCTCCATGTCGCCGTATTCCGTGGTTCCAAATTTCAGCAGCTGCTCCACCTCAGCCTCGTGGGACACCTCCAGCTTCAAATCAAATCAAACTTTATGCATTGTTGATTGTTGATTAAACGCCAAGCTAAAAACATGTTTTTTATAAAAAAGTGATTTAAAAAAAAAAAAGTAAAATGCCCTCTTACCTTGTGGTTGTAGCGCTTCTTCTCTGTGTAAGACACGTGCTCCACCTTCACTGTCTGGATCTTGCGAGGCTCTCCGTTGCTCTCCAGCTTGAGATCTGACAACCTGCAGTGAGGCTGCAGCTGGAACTCTTTGAAGGGCTTCTCCAGTCCTTTCTCATAGTACATCTGGAGCACCCCTCCAGACAGCAGACGCAGGTAAATGGGGCCCCACTGTCGGGACGACATTCGGTTTTTCTTCTCTGGGATCCTCAGCATTAAAGACCAGCCGTCTCTCTTCTCACTACGGAACAGACTGTGAGAGACAAAGGCTGCTGATGGTCCCTCCCTGACGTCCTCCTTGTCTCTTACTCCTCTCCTCCCCCCTCTATCCATCCCTACTCCTTCCTCTGTGTCATTGTCTTCCTCGGCCCGCAGGCCCTCCAGCTTGTGGCAGATGTAGGAGTAGGAGCTCTGGAGGTGGTCTGGTCGAGGAGGATCGTTGCTGTCTTTCGGCTGGATGAAGAAGCGAGGCAGACTAGAACCTCCACCCTCAGAGTCGGAAGAGGAGCTCCCAGAGTCCATGCTATGCCCACCAGCCCCCTCCCAGAATGGGTTGAAATGCCCCGGGTCCCCCTGGAAGGAGGGGAAGGGACCGGGGCCATCGGAGACAGAGACGTCACTCTGGGGATGTGGGGTGGTGCCTGTGTGGGTGGCCTGGTCTAGGCCTGGGGGAGAAGAAGAATGCATGGTGGCAGAGGCAGAACTAGAGAAACTACGGAAGAAGTCGTGCTGATCCCAGGACCTGCAATGGAAAGGTAATGCACTGCTAGGAGGAGCCTCCATTACCGGCGTGCAGAGAGGAGTGTTGTAGGGCACACAGGAACTTCCATTGATGTTAAAATGCATTGGAGGGGAGCTGAATTCAAGGGAACTGCTGAAGCTCCAGGATGGATCTCCCAATGGGGGCAGTACCAGCTTTAGGCCATTGGGACGGGGGACTGTCTTTAACCCTGTCGTTGTCACACTACCTGGGTGTGTCTTCAGGGCTGTAGAGGCATAGGAAGGGGGTGACCCTATCTTTGCCCCTGGTGACTTCAGTGGTGTTAAGGCCAACTTTGTCCCACTCCCTGGGATCTTCAGGGGTGTTGAGGCAAAAGAAGGGGACGTAGATGTAGTACACTCATCCTCGAAGGTCACCCAGTTTGGATTGTTCATGGAGCACATGGCTGTGGTTTTTTGGCATCCAGGTTCAAGTCAGTACTTCCTGGTTCTGTTGTTGACGTTATCCTCAGACTCCACCACAGAGGCCTTCCCTGCTGAAAAGCTGAACAGAACATTGTCATAGATTAGAACATACAGAGTAACAGCATACAATGTTTTTCTGTAGAATCTACAGGTATCAGTGGAGACTGGTGGGAGGAGCTATAGGAGGACGGGCTCATTGTAATGGCTGGAATGGAATTAATGGAACAGAGTCAAACATATGGTTTCCATATGCATGATGTGTTTTATACCGTTCTATAAAATTCCATTCCAGCCATTACAATGAGCCCGTCCTCCAAAAGCGTCTCCCTCCAGCCTCCTCTGGCAGGTATTATATATTGGTGCATTTGCTATGAAATATACTGTATCAGGCATCTCTTATTTACACCAATACATAACCTCACAATCCCCCCTAGTGAGCATTCTGTCTAAGAGACCTCTCCTACAGTTAGTGTTGCCGGAGACTTTAATGCAGGGAAACTTAAATCAGTTCTACCAAATCTCTATCAACATGTTAAATGTGCAACCAGAGGGAAAAAAATTCTAGATCACCTGTACTCCACAAACAGAGACACGTACAAAGCTCTCCCTCGCCCTCCATTTGGTAAATCCGACCACAACTCTATCCTCCTGATTCCTGCTTACAAGCAAAAATTAAAGCAGGAAGCACCAGTGACTCGGTCTATAAAAAAAATTGTCAGATGAAGCAGATGCTAAACTACAGGACTGCTTTGCTATCACAGACTGGAACATGTTCCGGGATTCTTCCGATGACATTGAGGAATACTCCACATCAGTCACTGGCTTTATCAATAAGTGCATTGAGGACGTCGTCCCCACAGTGACTGTATGTTCATACCCCAACCAGAAGCCATGGATTACAGGCAACATTCGCACTGAGCTAAAGGGTAGAGCTGCCGCTTTCAAGGTGCGGGACTCTAACCCGGAAGCTTACAAGAAATCCCGCTATGACCTGCGACGAACCATCAAACAGGCAAAGCGTCAATACAGGGCTAAGATTGAATCATACTACACCGGCTCCGACGCTCGTCGGATGTGGCAGGGCTTGCAAACTATTACAGACTACAAAGGGAAGCACAGCCGCGAGCTGCCCAGTGACACAAGCCTACCAGACGAGCTAAATCACTTCTATGCTCACTTCGAGGCAAGCAACACTGAGGCATGCATGAGAGCATCAGCTGTTCCGGACGACTGTGTGATCACGCTCTCCGTAGCCGACGTGAGTAAGACCTTTAAACAGGTCAACATACACAAGGCTGCGGGGCCAGACGGATTACCAGGACGTGTGCTCCGGGCATGTGCTGACCAACTGGCAGGTGTCTTCACTGACATTTTCAACATGTCCCTGATTGAGTCTGTAATACCAACATGTTTCACGCAGACCGCCATTGTCCCTGTGCCCAAGAACACAAAGGCAACCTGCCTAAATGACTACAGACCCGTGGCACTCACGTCTGTAGCCATGAAGTGCTTTGAAAGGCTGGTAAAGGCTCACATCAACACCATTATCCCAGAAACCCTAGACCCACTCCAATTTGCATACCACCCAAACAGATCCACAGATGATGCAATCTCTATTGCACTCCACACTGCCCTTTCCCACCTGGACAAAAGGAACACCTATGTGAGAATGCTGTTCATTGACTACAACTCAGCGTTCAACACCATAGTACCCTCAAAGCTCATCACCAAGCTAAGGATCCTGGGACTAAACACCTCCCTCTGCAACTGGATCCTGGACTTCCTGACAGGCCGCCCCCAGGTGGTGAGGGTAGATAGCAACACATCTGCCACGCTGATCCTCAACACTGGAGCTCCCCAGGGGTGCGTGCTCAGTCCCCTCCTGTACTCCCTGTTCACCCACCACTGCATGGCCAGGCACGACTCCAACACCATCATTAAGTTTGCTGACGACACAATAGTGGTAGGCCTGATCACCGACAACGACGAGACAGCCTATAGGGAGGTCAGAGACCTGGCCGGGTGGTGCCAGAATAAGAACCTATCCCTCAACGTAACCAAGACTAAGGAGATGATTGTGGACTACAGGAAAAGGAGCACCGAGCACGTCCCCATTCTCATCGACGGGGCTGTAGTGGAGCAGGTTGAGAGCTTCAAATTCCTTGGTGTCCACATCAACAACAAACTAGATTGGTCCAAACACACCAAGACAGTCGTGAAGAGGGCACGACAAAGCCTATTCCCCCTCAGGAAACTAAAAAGATTTGGCATGAGATCCTCAAAAAGTTCTACAGCTGCAACATCGAGAGCATCCTAACCGGTTGCATCACTGCCTGGTACGGCAATTGCTCGGCCTCCGACCGCAAGGCACTTCAGAGGGTAGTGCGTACGGCCCAGTACATCACTGGGGCAAAGCTGCCTGCCATCCAGGACCTCTACACCAGGCGGTGTCAGAGGAAGGCCCTAAAAATTGTCAAAGACCCCAGCCACCCCAGTCATAGACTGTTCTCTCTACTACCGCATGGCAAGCGGTACCGGAGTGCCAAGTCTAGGACAAAAAGGCTTCTCAACAGTTTTTATCCCCAAGCCATAAGACTCCTGAACAGGTAACCAAACGGTTACCCGGACTATTTGCATTGTGTGCCCCCCCCCCAACCCCTCTTTTACGCTGCTGCTGCTACTCTCTGTTTATCTTATTTGCATAGTCACTTTAACTATACATTCATGTACATACTACCTAAATTGGCCCGACCAACCAGTGCTCCCGCACATTGGCTAACCGGGCTATCTGCATTGTGTCCCACCACCCGCCAACCCCTCTTTTTACGCTTCTGCTACTCTCTGTTCATCATATATGCATAGTCACTTTAACCATACCTACATGTACATACTACCTCAATAAGCCTGACTAACAGGTGTCTGTATATAGCCTTGCTACTCTTTTTTCAAATGTCTTTTTACTGTTGTTTTATTTCTTTACTTACCTACACACACACACACACACACACACACACACACACACACACACACACACACACACACACACACACACACACACACACACACACACACACACACACACACACACACACACACACACACACACACACACACACACACACACACACATACCTTTTTTCCCCGCACCATTGGTTAGAGCCTGTAAGTAAGCATTTCACTGTAAGGTCTACACGTGTTGTATTCGGCGCACGTGACAAATAAACTTTGATTTGATTGGGCAGTTTTCATAATCGACATTTGGGCTCCTTTTAGTAGAATTTAGTGGGATTTTTGCTCAGATTAATCTGCAAAGTGTCATAAAAATCTGCCAACACAGTGCAGTTGCAATCCGCGACATTAAATTTCCCACATGACTGGTTTAATGATTTAATAGCTGGCGAGTTGACTGTTGGTTCAATGATTTAATAGCTGGCGAGTTGACTGTTGGTTCAATGATTTAATAGCTGGCGAGTTGACTGTTGGTTTAATGATTTAATAGCTGGCGAGTTGACTGTTGGTTTAATGATTTAATAGCTGGCGAGTTGACTGTTGGTTTAATGATTTAATAGCTGGCGAGTTGACTGTTGGTTTAATGATTTAATAGCTGGCGAGTTGACTGTTGGTTTAATGATTTAATAGCTGGCGAGTTGACTGTTGGTTCAATGATTTAATAGCTGGCGAGTTGACTGTTGGTTCAATGATTTAATAGCTGGCGAGTTGACTGTTGGTTCAATGATTTAATAGCTGGCGAGTTGACTGTTGGTTCAATGATTTAATAGCTGGCGAGTTGACTGTTGGTTCAATGATTTAATAGCTGGCGAGTTGACTGTTGGTTCAATGATTTAATAGCTGGCGAGTTGACTGTTGGTTCAATGATTTAATAGCTGGCGAGTTGACTGTTGGTTCAATGATTTAATAGCTGGCGAGTTGACTGTTGGTTTAATTATTCAATAGCTGACGAGTTGACTGTTGGTTTAATTATTTAATAGCTGGCGAGTTGACTGTTGGTTTAATTATTCAATAGCTGACGAGTTGACTGTTGGTTTAATTATTTAATAGCTGGCGAGTTGACTGTTGGTTTAATTATTCAATAGCTGACGAGTTGACTGTTGGTTTAATTATTCAATAGCTGACGAGTTGACTGTTGGTTTAATTATTTAATAGCTGGCGAGTTGACTGTTGGTTTAATTATTCAACAGCTGACGAGTTGGGTTGTTTCTTTTATTGGTGGCAAATCAGCAAATAGTGCCATGTGGTAATATTTAGCCCGACACAAGAGAACAATACTGAATACATAAAGAAGTTAGAGGGGGAGAAAGTAACATCTTGCTCTTTGCGGTGTCTGTGTCTTGTCACCAGTCAACCACACACACAATCCCTGTGTTCTCCCACTGGAATTGAGGAGGATAAATATAGAAACACTGAACATGCTAGTGGACACCGATGAGTAACATCTGTCTAAATGCTACAGCTGCAGCCTTGTTGAATGAAAAGGCAGAGAGGTGCAGCTCTGCTCTGTCAGCAACTACCAGAGGAATTGGGGTCGATTTCAATTTGTGTTGGACTTCAGCTCCCTCCTACTCAAAGGTGGTGAAAAGTGGAATACATTGGAGTTGGAATAAAATGTAGGGTTTTGGAAATTGTACATATATAGTGATGGATGAAAATGCTCTAGTGGGAAATGTGGAAGATGGAATGGAACTGAATCAGAGGGGTTGGGTAGTGTTCATTACGCCAAATAGAAAACACAGGCTTTCCTTGGACTCGTCCAATAAGAAATACCTATTTTCGTTTTCTGTTGCAAAATGTTTTGCTAATGAATACAAGGACACTGCTCTGCTCTAGTCAGTTTTAGCAGCATTCAGGAAATGTGTCACTGGCACTCGAGCAGAGAACCAATCACCACTCTTTATTCGCCAACAGTATGAAACCATCTGTGATAACTAGGCTGTGGAACACTGGAACAGCTGGTGAGATATGGGGCACAGACACTACTACTTAACTCATATGACTTAATGAGTTACACCTCATATATTGTAAACCTCATCCCCAGGCTAACTGCCAAAGAGCCGGCTGGTGGCCAAATCTAATAAAATGATTACTGCATAGTCTATTATGTGGTAACAGTTGATTCATTTGGTGGAGCTGTGGAAATATTGCCTTGTCCCAGATCTGTTTTGCAAGACATCACTAACAGATCTGGGACAAGGAACTTGGAAATATAGGCTAGTACATTAACCTGAGCTCTGATGTCATCCATGCCCTCGACACCAGCTGTCATAAGTTTCCATGTTAGAGAATAATGTAATGTCTTGCAATGCCAGACTACCTCCACCCAGCACAATGGAGAGCAGACACGCTGTAATCATCATACAATCTAGCAATTGATTCCCAGTCAACAGACGCAAAACACCGGTTTCAATCGGTATCCATCACAGCCACCAACCTCACCACAGAGATACAGGCCTAACTTCTGAAAAATAAACTAAGCACAGTAGTTATTCTGCAATCTCCTTACCAACTCCCTACCCCCACTATTACATTTACCACAGCCAATGGGTTACAGCCTACAGTATGTATGAAGACAACTAGTGGCACTGGAAAAGTTCCTTTCATGCTATAAATAACTATGGAGGGAGCTCAGGGGCTGTAGGAGCCCAAGGGAGCGTCTCAGAGTAGAAATGCTGATCTAGGATCAGTTTAGCCTTTTAGGTCTTAATGAATAAGATTACATGGACCTGATCCCCGATCAGCTCTTCTCCTCTGAGACTTTTGTATTTTTATTTAACTAGGGAAGTCAGTTAAGAACAAATTCTTATTTACAATGATGGCCTACACCGGCCAAACCCGGACGACACTGGGACAATTGTGCACCGCCCTATCCCAATCATGGCCGGTTGTGATACAGCCCGAAATCGAACCAGGATCTGTAGTGGCACCTCTAGCACTGAGATGCAGTGCCCTAGACAGCTGCGCCACTCAGGAGCCCAAATTATACATACTGGGCCCAGCATGGTAATGGGGCTGTCAAGGCCTGGAGAGCTGGGTCGTTCTAATGAGGACTAAGGAAGTTAGATATGGCAGGTATGGCTGTTATGGTTCACCCTCAGCTTCTCCCTCCGTCTTATGGACTGAACTGTGGTTTGATCTAGCAGTGTTCCAAGAAAGATCGAACCTTGTAGACTACAGGCTAACTGAGCTATGGTTTCAAAAGTGCATCAGCCTTAACGCCATATTCTGCCATTATCCCTGCTGTTTAATGGTTATTTCAATTCATCCCATTGATTCAGGCCTGTTGAAATGACAGAATGTGGCTTTAGGGAAGAAGAACCTTGTATTGAGGCTAACTGAACTCCTGCAGGCAATTTCACTCCCAGACAGTACTGCCACCTCCAGCAGCCTGTTACAAAGAGATGGAGCAGAGAAATAGCCTGGTCCCAGATGCATTGTCACGCTAGCAGGAGTTGGCATGAGAGTGCAAACGGATTCAGCACCAGGCTAGTAGCAGGGGGAATGAAAGGTTAATAAATCTGCAGAGGCAGAAGAAGGACATTCCTATCATTCCTAAGGGACAGAGCAACATGCACACAGGAAATACCAGCCTACTCTGCTGCTCCCACACAACTCACTGTCACTGGGATCACAGACAATATATACCACATTGATTACACTGTACTGTAGATGTCACTCATGTCTGGTTGCTCATGTTAGTAGAGTTATGATTGAAACCTGAACTTTTAGATTGCTTTGTCCCCAGACACAGATTAAACCTAATCCTAATTAGTTGTTTAGTCAAGGACTAAAATTAAAAAGGTGGTGTCTGTGAAACCACCTTTACTGTACGAGCCTATTTTGTAAGGGCAAGCCTCCTCAGTGGTCTGATAACTAAATAAGAAGCATCTGATCATAATGTTTGCATCATATGATAGCTCGCTCTCCAGTAATGTTTGTCTCACATGATATAAATCATCCTTTTATAATGACTTGAAATGAGAGAGACAGTGGATGAAGATAAAGACAGGGAAACACCAAAGCTCCTACACGATGGCTATGGAACTTTTTCACTTCAGGTAATGCATTTCCCAATAGACTCTTTTCAAATAGCTACAAGACAATGACTTGAGTAAGTGACAAACAAGCCACATTTAGAAAAAGATCCACCTCAATGTGACTTCCCTTGTTAAATAAAGAACCCTCTGGTTATGTAATCTGTAAAACTGTCAGACGGAGGTGATGGGAGGTGAGTTGAGTCACGGACATATTTATTTTCTTACTTGCATCCATTGCTCTGTATATGCATTATTTGAGTGTGGTTACATTTCTCAAGCCCCATAACTCAGGTGTTTACCAAAACAAGTGGCAGGTCGAATCCCAGATTGCCCCTTTAAAAGTTGTCATCGTGACCTTATTTAACTTGTTCAGTGGAATTTACATGAATATCTATAAGACTACTGTTTTCTGAGTGTTTGAGCATATCGTTTTGCTCCAGAACTTTGACAGAATTCTTAATAGAAGAATATCCCATTTAATTTGGAATCAAAGACTCCCTGCTGTGACAAGAGATTCATGCCCCCTGTAAGTGCTACTGTGCACTGCAAGTCCCCCTGCTATTGTGCTGAATTAACTGTGTGATGACCCATTTCAACAGGGAATAAAATAGACTACAGTCCCTACCTTTGCAAAAACTGTTCTATGTGTGGGTGTTCTGTGTGTGTGGGGGTTTTGTGTGTGTGTGTGTTTTGTGTGTGTGTGCATGCATATGTTTTGTGTGAATGTCTGTGTTGACCCTGTGCTGACCCTGTCCTCTAGATGTCCCCAGGAAACTTAAATCAGCATGGCTTGATTAGAACAAATCAATTACTTGATTAAAGGACCAATCTGCATTTCGAACAATAACAAAGCATACATCCCACCACTGACTTCATAAACAGCTGAGGGATGGGGATGGAGAAATGTAACCACTCTCAAACTCATTAATAGCGCTATGGATGGAAGGACTGACCATCCATGATATCAACATTATAGTTTGAACCATGTGTTGAGTTTTTGTTTACATTTACAAACAAAGGAGTAAAACAAGCTTATAGTTTGGGTTCTGATGTGGTAAGACAGTTAAGTTAATGTGTCATCTATAAGTTTTCAATAATAAATAGGTATTATTACTTTAAAAATCAAAAACATTTATGTAGCAACTGCAGATTGCCCCTATATTTAGTTGTAATATTTTCCTTCATGCCATCTGTCAATTAACTGCAATACAACTACCATTATATTGATCAACCTATAAATGTTAATCAAGCACTATGTGTGGGAACAACCTATTTAAAAGTCTCTGCTATAGCTGACTTTTTGCTTTGAGTGAAATGAGCCAAGTCTGTCTGTCCAGTGTACAAGAACGCCTAATTGAGTGACCGCTGACCTAGTGGTTTTAAGATTGACAGATTCACTATAATGACATGAGAAAATGTTGCCTGCAGGCCTACCGCAGCCCATTTTTCAGTGAAACTCTGGCATAGAGACAATTGTTGTTTTGGTCTCTGTAAAAATTCAACCGTGTTGTGATTGTCCATGACTCATTCCTATACCGCCAGAGGAAACTAGCTTCAACATCAGGGGAGGAACGATGCAATGTCACAAAAGGAGAATTATCCTACCTGTGCTTTTTTACCTGTTTTCGTTGTTTAGTCATTGAAACTATGACTTTCGACTGAGGTAAATACAGATTCAGGTTGAATATTCGATGGATATTCACCTGTAGTTTTCCTTACGTCCACCAACAGCAGTTAGGGACCGTCAACATAGTGACAAATAACATTTTTCTAATTTAAATATCTCTTTAACCATTACTCCTAAAACTTTCGAAACTGGTTCTAGCTGGCATAGACACACATGTTTTAGTTGGTTTACATCTCACATTATTTTAAATTATTTATTTTTATTTTTGAAATTCAATAGCGCCTTGGTCATGTGACCCACACACCATAAACAAGGTTCATAATGTACACTCAGTGGGCCTACACACCCTTTTGTTTGTCCATTTGCATCTCATGAGATTTTACGATAAATTTTAAAATATTCAAATGTCAATAGCTCCTTAGCCTTATGACCTACAACCCTCAAACTATTTTCAGAACATCCAGTCACTAACCTTAAACATTGCACACCCTTTAGTTCGTCCATTTTCATTTCAGGTGATTTTACATGAAGTGTTCTTTATTTTTTCCATTGTTTCTAATTTCAATAGCTCTCTGGTCATGTGACCTAAAACCCTCAAACTGCTGTCAGAATATCCACTGACAAGCCTTATATAGATATTGCACAACTTTTTGTTTGTCCATTTTTCATCTCAAACAATTTTACATACACTACCGTTCAAAAGGTTGGGTCACTTAGCTTTTCTTTCTAAAACAAGGACATTTCTATTTGTTTGTCCATTAAAACATAAAATTCATCCCAAATACAGCGTAGACATGGCTAATATTGTAAATGACTATTGTAGCTGGAAACGGCAGATTTTTTATGGAATATCTACATAGGCGTACAGAGGCCCATTATCAGCAACCATCACTCCTGTGTTCCAATGGCACGTTGTGTTAGCTAATCCAAGTTGATCATTTTAAAAGACTAATTGATCATTAGAAAACACTTTTGCAATTATGTTAGCACAGCTGAAAACTGTTGTCCTGATTAAAGAAGCAACAAAACTGGCCATCTTTAGACTAGTTGAGTATCTGGAGCATCAGCATTTGTGGGTTTGAATACTCGTCAGTCTATTCTTGTTCTGAGAAAGGAAGGCTATTCCATGCGAGAAATTGCCAAGAAACTTAAGATCTCGTACAACGCTGTGTATTACTCCCTTCACAGAACAGCGCAAACTGGCTCTAACCAGAATAGAAAGAGGAGTGGGAGGCCCCAGTGCACAACTGAGCAAGAGGACAAGTACATTAGAGTGTCTAGTTTGAGAAACAGACGCCTCACTTTTTTTCAACTGGCAGCTTCATTAAATAGTACCCGCAAAACACCAGTCTCAACATCAACAGTGAAGAGGCGACTCCGGGATGCTGGCCTTCTAGGCAGATTTGCAAAGAAAAAGCCACATCTCAGACCAATAAAAACAAAAGATTAAGATGGGCAAATGAACACAGACACTGGACAGAGGAAGATTGGAGAAAAAAAATGTATGGACAGACAAATCTAAGTTTGAGGTGTTCAGATGACAAAGAACATTCGTGAGACGCAGAAAAACATGAAAAGATGCTGGAGGAAAAATAAACAAATAAAAATAAATGTATAAATGGCATTATATACATCATAACTGTAGCGGTGTTTAATAAATAAATGTCCATTGGGGTGGAGGCAGAGTAAAGACTGTTGATGGGGAGGGAATGAACCATAGGAGGAGGAGCATGACCATTGACGCCATCTGTCAAGCATGGTGGAGCAATGTGATGGTCTGGGGTGCTTTGTTGGTGGTAAAGTAGAAGACTTGTACAGGGTAAAAGGGATCTTGAAGAAGGAAGGCTATCACTCCATTTTGCAACGCCATGCCCTGTAAACAGCGCTTAATTGGAGCCAATTTCCTGCTACAACAAGACAATGACCCAAAGCACAGCTCCAAACTATGCAAGAACTATTTAGGGCAGAAGGAGTCAGCTGGTATTCTGTATATTATGGAGTGGCCAGCACAGTCACCGGATCTCAACCCTTTGAGCTGTTGTGGGAGCTGCTTGACCGTATGAAGTGCCCATCAAGCCAATCCAATTTTGTGGGAGGTGCTTTAGGAAGCATGGGGTGTAATCTCTTCAAATTACCTCAACAAATTGAACTAAAATGCCAAAGGTCTGCAAGGCTGTAATTGATGCAAATAGAGGATTCTTTGACGAAAGCAAAGTTTGAAGGACACAATTACTATTTCAATTAAAAATCATTATTTATAACCTTGTCAACGTCTTGACTATATTTTCTATTCATTTTGCAACTCATTTCATGTATGTTTTCATGGAAAACAAGGACATTTCTAAGTGACCCCAAACTTTTGAACAGTAGGGTACATTTTCTAACTTTCAAATTTAAATAGCTCCTTAGTCTTATGACCTACAACCCTCAAACTAGGTCCAGAATATCCACTGAGTAGCCTTATATGTAGCACAACCTTTTGTTTGTCCATTTTAATCTCACACGATTTTACATACATTTTCAATGTTTCTAATTTCAATAGCTTTTGGTCATGTGACCTACTGGACTCAAACAAGGTTCAGAATGTACACGCAGTGGGCCTACACATTGCATACACTTTCGTTTGTCCATTTTAAATCTCACACGGTTTTACATGAATTCTTTTCATTTCAATAATTCCCCGGTCATGTGACTTACAACCCTCAAACTACTTTCAGAATATCAATTTACTCGCCGTAAATATACAGCTGAAGTCGGAAGTTTACATACACCTTAGCCAAATCCATTTAAACTCAGTTTTTCACAATTTCTGACATTTAATCCTAGTAAGAAATCCCTGTCTAAGGTCAGTTAGGGTTAGCAGTTTATTTTAAGAATGTGAAATGTCAGAATAATAGTAGAGAGAATGATTTATTTCAGCTTTTATTTCTTTCATCACATTGCCAGTGGGTCAGAAGTTTACATACACTCAATTATTATTTGGTAGCATTGCCTGTAAATTGTTCAACTTGGGTAAAACATTTTGGGTAGCCTTCCACAAGCTTCCCACAATAAGTTGGGTGAATTTTGGCCCATTCCTCCTGACAGAGCTGGTGTAACTGAGTCAGGTTTGTAGGCCCCCTTGCTCGCACACGCTTTTTCAGTTCTGCCTACAAATTTTCTATAGGATTGATGTCAGGTCTTTGTGATGGCCACTCCGATACCTTGACTTTGTTGCCATTTTGCCACAACTTTGGAAGTATGCTTGGGGTCATTGTCCATTTGGAAGACCCATTTATGACCAAGCTTTAACTTCCTGACTGATGTCTTGAGATGTTGCTTCAATATATCCACATAATTTCCATCCTCATGATGCCATCTATTTTGTGAAGTGCACCAGTCCCTCCTGCAGCCCAACATGATGCTGCCACCCCCATGTTTCAAGGTTGGGATGGTGTTCTTAACCTGCAAGCCTCCCCCTTTATCCTCCAAACATAACAATGATCATTATGGCCAAACAGTTCTATTTTTGTTTCATCAGACCAGAGAACATTCCTCCAAAAAGTACAATCTTTGTCCCCATGTGCAGTTGCAAACCGTAGTCTGGCTTTTTTTATGGCGGTTTTGGAGCAGTGGCTTCTTCCTTGCTGAGCGGCCTTTCAGGTTATGTCGATATAGGACTCGTTTTACTGTGGATATAGATACTTTTGTACCCGTTTCCTCCAGCATCTTCACAAGGTCCTTTGCTGTTGTTCTGGGATTGATTTGCACTTTTCGCACCAAAGGACATTAATCTCTAGGAGACAGAACACGTCTCCTTCCTGAGCGGTATGATGGCTGCGTGGTCCCATGGTGTTTACACTTGCGTACTATTGCTTGTACAGATGAATGTGGTACCTTCAGGCATTTGGAAATTGATCCAAAGGATGAACCAGACTTGTGGAGATCTACAATTTTTTTTCTGAGATTTTGGCTGATTTCTTTTGATTTTCCCATGATGTCAAGCAAAGAGGCACTGAGTTTGAAGGTAGGCCTTGAAATACATCCAGAGGTACACCTACAATTGACTCAAATTATGTCAATTAGCCTATCAGAAGCTTCTAAAGCCATGACACCATTTAAAGCCATCATTTTCTGGATTTTTCCTAGCTGTTTAAAGGCACAGTCAACTTAGTGTATGTCAATTTCTGATCAACTGGAATTGTGATACAGTGAATTAAAAGTGAAATAATCTGTCTGTAAACAATTGTTGGAAAAATTACTTGTGTCATGCACAAAGTAGATGTCCTAACCGACCTGCCAAAACTAAAACTATAGTTAACAAGAGATTTGTGGACTGGTTGAAAAACAAGTTTTAATGACTCCAATCTAAGTGTATGTAAACTTCCAACTTCAACTGTACCTATGTGAGAGTGGTTTCTCGGCCCTCACTAGCATGAAAACTAAATACAGGCACAGACTGTGTGGAAAATGATTTAAGAAAGACTCTCTCCAATACAACTGTCTTTACCTCGGTTCACAATTTCGAAGAACAAATAAGGTTTTATATGTAAGATGGTTAAATAAAGAGAAAAATTATTGATTATTATTTGTGCCCTGGTCCTATAAGAGCTCTTTGTCACTTCCCATGAGCCAGGTTGTGACAAAAACGGACTAATTCTAATGTTTAATAAATGTATCATAGTGTGTGTGTGGCAGGCGTACAATGACGGCAAAAAACAACATTTAAGGGTGCGCTGACCCTGGTGCTAGAGGGGGTACGCAGCTGGAGGTTGAATGTTTGAAGGGGTACGGGACTATAAAAAGTGTGGGAACCATTGCCATAGGTGAACCTGCAGAAGGATCATTAATGGGTTGTCAGCCGCCGGCGCGGGGCTGTGCTCCAAAAACAAAACGCTGCTGTGGGCTGGGTAGGGGGCTCACTCCCCCCACCTCTCCCTTCCATCGGCGCTGGGTTCTTGGCCGGGAGGGTGGCTTCCGGTCCTGCGGCGGAGCACCCAGACCCTTTCATTTCAAACTCAAACTTTTTTGCTCCGTGAACTGTGGTCTCTCGCTCTGGCGAATGGCGTGTGGGGGAAAGGACAAACTAAAGGGTGTGCAATGCGTAGGCCCACTGAGTGTACATTCTGAACCTTGTTTGAGTCCAGTATGTCACATAACCAAGGAGCTATTGAAATTAGAACGTTTGAAAAATTCATGTGAAAACATGTGAAATTATAAATGGACAAACTAAACGGTGTGCAATGTCAAGGCCCACTGAGTGTACGTTCTGAACCTTGTTTGAAGTCAGTAGGTCACATGACCAAGGAGTTTTTGAAATTCAAAGTAAAAGAAGTTTGTACTTTGTTTAAGCTCCCTAACTAAGTAAACTAGGAATACAAAAAGCTGCTCACATTTACACATGTTTATTAGCTTTGGAAAGCGAATTAATGTCCAAATCATGAAAATACGATTACATTTATTTGTAGTCTGTGGCTCAAGTGGTTTGAAAGCACGAATATCCAAGCTGAAACTGTTTTTACCTCGGTTGACTACCCATACTAGTTTTTCAGCAAATAATATGACTGAGATTCAGGTAAATTGTTAATGTATAGGCTGATTCCGTTATAAAGCAAATTCCACTCTTATTTTGTCCAAGAAAAGTAAATGTTTAAGATAGTCAAGATTCGATTTGCCCTGAATAGAAAGACAACTTTGCACGGTGTTGTTAACAGAAGTTGTCCCCAAAACAGAAATCGGCTATTGTGTAGCCTTGCTTGTTTCTTTTAAGTTGCTTTGAAAGAGCAATGAGATGGAAGTTGTCAATTGAGTTGCTAGAGGAAACTCGCGATGAAATCCAAAATACTCACGTTCTCCACAAATCCAGAATGAACAACAATCAGGACATGATTCTTATTTTCAGTTAAAACAGCATAAATCCCAATATGCAAGCCCGACAGGTTTTTCTCAAAATGGCAGAGGGAGCGCGAGAAAGCTGCCGATTTCCTATCCCCTTTAGTCTACCGGGGGAAATTAACAGGACGTCCCTGCTAAAAGAATAGCGGAGCGTGTGAAGGAATGGACCGACGGATGCAAATATTTCTCCCACATCTCATCTGACCGAATGATGACGAAGCTTTTGACGTGATTGGGAGTCTGTTTTTGCCAATGGTAGAAGTGGCCTGAGAAGTAGTTATTGTAAGTTATTGTCTACAATAACAAAGCGATAAAACATTAGCCTACAATGTTTCTAGTGCAAACAGACATTAGCCTCCTTAAATGTTACGTTATATCGTTTTCACTGCAACCAGCTGGATATATACATTGTTATCATAAGCCTAATTGGAAGCTTTATGAATACAATAGTGTCCTTTAACTTTATACAACAGTAATACAAAAGTAGCCTAATAAAGCAAATTTTCGGATCTGAATCTTTTTTCCTTTCCAGGGGATTGACTCGTGAGAAATTGGATTAGAACAACAAAGGGTGTCTGTCAAATATCCTCTTCCCCGATCCCAGTCAACTCACACGGATTAGGACAGGGACAGAATGTGTCTGTCAATAAACCTCTTCCCAAACTCCAGCCTCGTCAGCTAGGTTACATCAGCAGTGTAGGCCTAATTACAGGCTATGGAGACTGGAGAGGCTAGGTAATAAATTATGACCAACTAAGAACATCTGAAGAGAGTAAAACAGAGATTTGAGTTGCAGTCTGGCAGATGTTTACAGTGGTGCCCCTTTTTTCAAGGCAGGTTACATTTTTGTTGTTGTTGCCTGTTTTGCATGTTATTTTGGTATGAATACGTGTCACATCAGTTTGCAAACAATGTAAACAAATATTTTACAAATCATTGAATTAATAAATCTGCAAACAAAAATTCTCTTTTTTGCTTTTCCACCTAGCTCAGTGCTATCTGTGGTGGTGTGGCAACCAGTGTAGGGGTTGGTGATGTTCTCTAGTTGAGCCATGATTGACTCAGTGTTCTGTCACTCATTGAGACACTATGTCACTACAAAATCTACTGGGAGAGCTCTAAAATTCAAGCCTCTTGGGTGCTGCCATAGAGTTACATTAGAAGTGCCCATCCAAGGCTCAAGGTCATGCCACAGATACAATTACGTCACATCACGTTATATCTACAGTAGCTTTGATTGTACTGATCATGTCAATGTAGCGTGGTTCGTTCTGCGTTGTGTGTTTTCAATTAAGACGCTGCCACAACTGACGGTCTGCTCGTTGAACTCTTTTTATTTGCCCTGCACACGAAGAGACAACACACACGTTACCCTTGGTGCAGTCACAGCTCTCCGGCACCTTGCTAGCCGAGGGTCAGGCAAAAGAGAACGATAAAGTGGTATGGGAATACAGATAACCCGCGATGGGCCAAACCAAAATATACAAAACTTTTACAATCACTTGTATGTACAATATTGGTATGAAAAAGTGTTTGTACACCAAATAAAAACATTAGCTATGCAGCTGTAATTAAATAAAAAAATACACTGAATTATTATTATTATTATCAGATTATTAACATCCCCTCTTGACCTGGCCTATTTGAATTGGTCCTTGTGTGCAATTTGGTGCGTAATCTAGGGGAACAACATCACACTGCTACATTCACCCCCACTGTTTTACACTAGATTATAGGCCCAAAACAAAACACATTACCTCAAAGGTAACAAAGCAAAGAAAGAAAAAAATTCACACCCACAGGGCGACAGAGTAACCCAGTGTAGTCCCTTAATTCTAGACCCACAAATGGTCGATCAGCTGAAAAGCTATCCCGCGAAGGATTAGGAAAAATAAGGGGTAGCTAATCCCTTATTCAACCGTATACGAAAAATGCCATATACATTTTATGCCGATGGACTACACACAAAGTTACATGAATTGTCAAATATATTAGACAAACCCACAAATCATTCTAAGACATGCTTAGATTCCTACATTCCTACAAAAGAAAAGGTAGGCAATATCCTACCGTCACTGAGAAACCAAGAACTGTTTCATTTCCTGTGTAGACATAGTTTGGATTAGCCTATCCACTGGCTTAATAAGTCTACCTAGTCTAGTCCGAACACCCTCACCCACAAACCTAGCAGGAATGTCACAGACAGCACTAACCCTGCTCAGAGGTCTAACCTCAGGATGGGGAGTACTACAGATCCGCATCTCCGGAGCCAGCACACTTTCAGTTACCGACTCAACACTAGTAGTGTCAGACGACTGATCAGAATCCTGGTAGATTGTCACAGACCACACTGACGAAGCATCTTCAACCAAGGTAACATCATCCACACTGAATGGAGTTTCGCAATCAGAACTCTTGTAGGCTTCGGGGATATCTCTCTGGTCCACTTCTGCTGAGCACACCTCACTTAAGGGGACTTCATACGGTTGTTCCACCTCACTTCCATCAGCCGGGACTTCACCATCCTCTTGGAGTATCCTCCCAGAAGACTCAGGAAGGCCTGCTACCCAGTGGACAGTCCTGGCGTCACTCCCATCCATTTGGCTGGACTTTGCAGACATCTCAGAGATCACGTCACCACTCGATAGAGATCCGTGACCCTCAGGTTCCTCCCACGAAGGTAAAGGCAGAAAGTTGACTGGCATAATCAGGTTCCTATGCACAGTTTTGATGCGTCCAGTGGTAGGGTGTTGGATACGATATGTGTTCAGTGAGCTGTTCTTTGCAACCACTATGTACACCACACTCTCCCAGCGATCAGCCAGTTTCTTCTTGCCCCTCTCCCCCTTGTTAGCAAGTAGAACTCTATCTCCCTTCTGCACCGAGTGACCCTTAGACCGTCTGTTGTAGACCTCGGCTTGTCTCTTTTGTTGCTTACTGGCATGCTGCTGGGCCAATGTCATGGCCTCTCTCAGATCCTCACCCAGAGACTGGACATACTTATCCACATCTACTGTGTCCCCATCCAACAGCACACTTTCAAACATAACATCTACCGGCAACCTAGGGGTGCGTCCGAACATCAAGAAGAAGGGTGGAAACCCAGTAGTCTCATGAACAGTGCAGTTATAGGAGAATGTCAATGTGTTCAACATCTGAGGCCATTTAGCCTTAGACCTAGCTGGCAGAGCTCTAATCATCCCACCCAGTGTGCGATTCAGACGTTCTGCTTGACCGTTACCCATGGGATGATAAGGTGTGGTGTGGGACTTTTCAACACCAGATAACTGAAGTAATTCTGCAATAAGTAAACTCTCAAAGTTAGCACCCCTGTCAGAATGGATGCAATCAGCGAACCCATAAATGCAGAAGAAATTATTCCAGAGAACACGAGCAACAGTCTTAGCAGACTGGTTTGGACATGGATACGCACAGGCCAGCTTAGTAAAGTGATCAGTCACTACTAACACATCAATAGACTTGTTGTTTGAATCTTCGGCAGTCCAGAAATCAATACACACAAGTTCTAAAGGTGCCGTTGTCACAATGGAGACAAGTGGAGCTCTTGCTTCAGGCTCAGGTGCTTTACTCAACACACATCTCTTACAGTGGGCCACGTATTCCTTGACATCCTTCTCCATAGATTCCCAGTAAAACCGCTGTCTCGTGAGCCACAATGTGCACTGCTGACCCTGATGACCAGCATCATCATGAACTCCCTTCAACACAAGGCCTCTCAAAGACACAGGTACAACATACTGGAATATTTTCTTCTTACTCACTGGGTGTTTTGAGACACGATACAGAATCCCTAACCGCGTGGTGAGTTTCCCCCACTGTCTTAGAGTATAAACTGTTTCTTTAGCTTCAAAGACTCGCTCTCTCCTAGATGGGCGCCGGCCTCTATCTACAAAGAACATTACTCTGCTGATGATAGGATCCAGTGACTGGTTATCATACAGCTCCTTGTGTGTAAGGACAGGTAAAGGGCTCTGACCCATGGACATCAACTTCTCAAGGTGCTGCACATGTGAAACGGCCCTCACTGTGGCACCATCATCCCATCGGCGATGGGCCTGGAGGACAGCAGACACCTCTTCACAGGAAACCAACCCACTGACATCGTCTCCAGCTCTACTCAACTCACTCCCAGGAGCCATAGACGTTCCACAGCCAGCCTCGGGCTGCTCACAGGAGAGACGGAACATGTCTTGTACATCATCCAGTCGAAGACCTCTGGCTTCCTCCAGCAGGACATCATATGGAATTCTTGTCAGTCGGTGCAGAACTTTGGAGCGGACAAATGGCTCTCTGCTCAAAGCATCAGCAACGACATTCTTGGGCCCTGGTATGTACTGGATATCAAAATCAAAAGGTGCCAGCTTTGCAACCCATCTCTGCTCACATGCATCAAGTCTCGGCTTTGTAAGAATATATTTGAGTGGATTGTTGTCGGTCCACACCGTAAACTTATGCCCTCGCAGCCAATGGCTGAACTTATCATGAATGGCCCATTTCATGGCTAGAAATTCCAGCCGGTGAGCAGGATACTTGGATTGTGCATGATTAAGAGATTTACTAGCAAAAGCTATTGGCCTGGCTATGGCCTTCCCATCTTGCACTTGGGATAGTACAGCTCCCAAACCACTAGTAGATGCATCAACAGAAAGCAAAAATGGCTGAGAAAAATCTGGATGAGCCAGCAGTGCCTGGTCAACTAGTGCTGCTTTCAAAGCTTCAAAAGCGAGTTTACATTAGGCAGTCCAGTCTGCAGCAGTGAGCCTGCGAGAGGGACCAGGCCTCTTTCTGCCCTTGCCTCTCCTAGGCTTCTTCTGACCTGTAGTCAGCTGAAACAATGGCCTAGCAACCATGGAACAATTCTCAATGTAGTGTTGATAGTATACTACCATACCAAGGAAAGAACGGATTTTGCTAGGAGACGGAGTGACACCATCAGCTTCCATCATCTCACTCTCAGTCACATTCAAAATGGTTTGAACCTTAGCAGGATCAGTGGCTACGCCCTCCTGAGAAATGATGTGGCCCAAAAACTTAACAGACCTCCTCAAAAACTTGCACTTAGACGGAGACAGTTTAAGATTGTGCTCCTGCAACCGCTGGAAAACCATCTCAAGTCTCTGCAGACTCTCTTCCTCCGTCTTAGCAAAAACCATGAGATCATCCAAATAGCAAAGGAGACTTAGAAAGTTTTGGTCCCCAAAGATGGTCAGCATCATTCTCATAAAAGTAGCTGGGCTGTTGCAAAGGCCCTGAGGCAAACGATTGTACTCGTGCAGACCTAAAGGAGAGGAAAAGGCAGTGTATTTCTTATCCTCTTCATGCAGTGGCACATTGTAGTACCCTGATGTCAAGTCCATTGTGCTGAAGAAGGCATTACCTCCCAGCGCCGCCAGTACATCAGCCTGATGAGGCAGTGGATGAGCATCCTTCACTGTGCGGGCGTTTAACCACCTAAAGTCAGTACATAGACGCAAGTCCCCATTCTTTTTCCATACCAGCACCAATGGTGAGGCATACTCGCTGCTGGATTTTCTGACGATTTCCTTTTCCTCCATATCATCCAGTGTTTCCCTGAGTTTTTGGTAATCAGCTGGAGAAAGCCTACGATAAGGTAATCGAAATGGGCGGTCATCAGTCAGCCGTATGCGATGGCAGAACTCTTTTGCCTCTCCACAATCCAGGCTATGTCTAGAGAACACCGTGTCATACTTCTCAATTAAACCGACAAGTTTGTCTTTCCAGAACTGTGAAACTGGACACTCCTCAACAGACAGGCCTTGAAGTCCAAGATTGCTCAGTGTACTGTTGTCATTAACTACACTGCCACCAACTGAACTCTTAGCTGTAAGACTGCCATGTGAGCTGTCACATTGTACTTTTGCCACGTTCTGGTAAGCAGCTTGCTGCTTGACATCATCAAAATCCTCCAATGCAATACAAGGGTACACATCTGCCACTTTAGCATTTCGTCTCAGGGTAACTGGCGAAGTTGTTGGATTCACAATCTTCACAGGGAGCCATCCATCCCCCCACAGAGGCGTAACTACTCTCCCTACTAGTATGTGTCGATTCACACAACGAGACGTGCTGGGCTCGACCACAACAGTACTGCCCACAGAGAGTTTTGTCTTTGGGGGTAAGCGGCCCCACACCAGATGCTCACTCATGGGTTGGAGCGTTACTGCCCTCTTCAACTTAATGGTGCCCACTTTATCTGGGATGGAGTCTCCTCTCCATCTCTCCAGATTTGATAGGAGACGCAGGAACTGGCTGTCCTCACACTGGCCAGAGGGACCTGGCGTACCCACCACCCGCCAGTAGCTGTCATTTGATTTGAACTGTCTAATCAGAGACTTCAACACGTTAGTGCCAACAATGAGTTCATCAACCTGCCCATCTACAATCAGCACTGGGACTACATAACTGAAGCCATAAAGCTGTAGTTTCAAGTCACACATGCCCACTGGGCTAGTTTGCGTCCCACCACAACCCACCAGTATGATGTCTGAAGGAGCTAGAAAGTTCCCCTCTACCACTCCTGCCTCCCTCAACCGAGGTACAATATCTGCGCGCAGAGTAGTAGCCATGGACCCACTATCTAACATCCCCTTCAGCTCAACTTTATCCTGTACTAGCACGGTGGTGTAAAACAAACTGTCATTCTGAGAAATTCTCATTGTGTTCTGAAAAATTACTGTGTTGTTCTTGGGTACTGACTCACAAAAATAAGAATAAACAGATTGGATATCATCATCAGTGGAGGAAAAATTAGACTGCCTCACATTGCCCTCCTCAGAATGGAGACTTTCTAGTTTTCCTGAGACCTGCCAGTCTGTCCACATACAGGGCTCTTTCGCTTCCCAGTCTCACTACAGTCAAAGCTCATGTGGCCAGGAGAGAAGCACTTGAAACACAGCTGGTGCATCTGACAGTGAGCTTTGGTCCAGTGATTAGTGCTTCCACAGACAGCGCACTCACGCTCACGTTTGGGGAACTGTTTACGGGGCCCTCTGTTCACAGACTGAGTATTGCTGACAAGAGCCTTCTCTAGCATACTCAAAACTTTCTCTAATGTCCCACCCTCAGATACAGATTGGGCCTGTTCTGGTTCACGGCCACATCGAGAAAAAGATGACACATTAGGTCTGCTCTCAGGATCCACTTCCTCCTGGGGGGAGTCGAAGACAGCAGCCACCTGCTGTGAAAGTTGTGTTCTACATGCTTTACGCTCCCTTAACAGTTCATCCAAACGATCCTGTACCTCACTGGCTGTCCAGTCACGAAGGGGTTTGCATTTGAACACTTGGGCCAACTCTTTATCAGGACAGTTGCGTACAAACATGACTGCCAACTCTGAGCACTGATTGGGCAAGGTTCTACCCTCACTTACAAGGTACTGTTCAGCTGCCTCTGCAGCTTTGTTAAGCCTAATCCAGAAATCTAGTGGACCCTCATTAGCATATGGTCTCATTGAATAGAAATCAGCTAATGGCATACCTGAGTAGACAGTATCCCCAAAGTGTTGCTTGAGAACACTGAACACTGCCTTAACATCTGTGACAACAGGGTTGTTACGCATCCAGACTTTGGTCACATCCCGTGCCCTCCCCATGAGCCTAGACATCACCTCCCCAACATTCTCAGACCCAGTGTAACCCCTCTTCTCTAGGTAGACTCCCATTAGCTCCTCCCACTCCAGGACAGAGTACTTATCTGAGCCATCACCCCTGAAGAAAGGTGGAGCACTAACCTCTGACTTCACAACCAGATTCAGCTTGGACGCATCAATAAAAGTTGACCCACATTGTTCAGGCAGGGGAAACTGCTGGGATTGGTCAGGGGAATGGGCAGGAGAAAGACTTGAAGCCCCAGGCTGCAGTAAACTCGCTCTGATAGATTCTCCTATCTCTGAACCAATCTGCTTAATAAGGTCACTAAGCTGACTCGGTGTCCCATTATTACTGAGGACTGGGGACAATGGTACATCAAGAGACAGAGGTGGGAGACCCTGGTCAGGTGGAGTAAACAGCCTACCCCTCCCAGTGCTTGTAAACTCAGGACTAGCAGCCACTCTACTCCCAGGAGCTGACTGTACCAATGGTGTAAATGCATGGACACCCCTCCCTCTACCCACACTAACCACACCAAAATCCCCAGCATAACTCATCTTATGGACTTGAGAGTCTTCCATGGCTCAATAGAGAACGAAACTACAATGTAATTTACTGCATACAAATACAAAAAAAATGCAATAAACAAATTCCCTCAAAACATGCAAATAAACGCCAATACAATTATCTAGTGAATATGCTACATTCACCTTCACTATTTACAGTATACATTCACTTATAGCAAACCATCAACAAGTGCGCATGCGCGAGTCGCGCATCTCCTCCACATGCACAGCTCCGGTGGTCAGCTTGAGCTAACCAGTCGGCAGGTCGCGGCACCAGTTTGTAGCGTGGTTCGTTCTGCGTTGTGTGTTTTCAATTAAGACGCTGCCACAACTGACGGTCTGCTCGTTGAACTCTTTTTATTTGCCCTGCACACGAAGAGACAACACACACGTTACCCTTGGTGCAGTCACAGCTCTCCGGCACCTTGCTAGCCGAGGGTCAGGCAAAAGAGAACGATAAAGTGGTATGGGAATACAGATAACCCGCGATGGGCCAAACCAAAATATACAAAACTTTTACAATCACTTGTATGTACAATATTGGTATGAAAAAGTGTTTGTACACCAAATAAAAACATTAGCTATGCAGCTGTAATTAAATAAAAAAATACACTGAATTATTATTATCAGATTATTAACATCCCCTCTTGACCTGGCCTATTTGAATTGGTCCTTGTGTGCAATTTGGTGCGTAATCTAGGGGAACAACATCACACTGCTACATCAACATCATACTGTAACGACCCTGGGTTTATAAGCGCGGAAATCGACTCTGCCGCTTGAGCATGCTTTTGCGGCACAGTCGATAGCGCGCCGGACCTCGGGCTAGGAGGTCGAGGGTTCGAGACCTGCTCCCTGCTGTTTCATTACATTGGTGTCAGAAGTGATCGGACCTTGCATCCACGACAGTGCGTGTGCTTGGCCGGTGAGCGCGTTCCTGTAAAACGTAGAGTCGCAAGCTAGCGCGAGGACGCGCTCTTTGAAAGGAGGGAGTAGTGTAACGACCCTGGGTTCATAAGCGCGGAAATCGACTCTGCCGCACGAGCATGCTTTTGCGGCACAGTCGATAGCGCGCCGGACCTCGGGCTAGGAGGTCGAGGGTTCGAGACCTGCTCCCTGCTGTTTCATTACACTGGTGTCAGAAGTGATCGGACCTTGCATCCACGACAGTGCGTGTGCTTGGCCGGTGAGCGCGTTCCTGTAAGACGTAAAGTCGCAAGCTAGCGCGAGGTAGCGCTCTTTGAAAGGAGGGAGTAGTGTAACGACCCTGGGTTTATAAGCGCGGAAATCGACTCTGCCGCTTGAGCATGCTTTTGCGGCACAAAAGATTTCAAAATCTTCGCTAGCAAGCTAGACAAGCAGTCATCTTCATGAATCATGTCGACAATCTACTGGCAAATCCTTTTAATATGAAAATTAATTATTTTAAAAAAACTTACCGGTGCTCATCGGCCATTGGATATAACATTACACAATTGTAAATTCAACAAAGTGGTTTGGTAGGAATCAGTGGCTAACTGCAAGCGTTGCAAAGCAGTCACTAGCATGCTATTCAGTTGTGTGAGTGTGTGATCCAAGTCACTGTTTAATATCTATGCAGTCACTTTACCCCTACCTACATGTACATGTATTACCTCAACTAACCTGTATCCCCCCACATTGACTCCGTACCGGTACCCCCTGTATATAGCCTCGTTATTGTGATTTTATTGTTGCACTTTTATTTTTTGACTTTATTTTATTTAGTACATATTATTCTTAAAACTGCATTGTTGGTTAAGGGCTTGTAAGTAAGCATTTCACGGTAAGGTCTACACCTGTTGTATTCAGCACATGTGACAAATCAAATTTGATTTGGATTTGATTTAAAAACCTCTCTGGGATAGGGTCTTGTTTCCTGAATTTCCGCCTGACTGACGTGCCCAAAGAAAACTGCCTTTTACTCAGGCCCAGAAGCCAGTATATGCATATAATTGGCAGCATTGGATAGAAAACACTTTGAATGAACACAGAATTGATATGGGCGAAAAACTAACCAGAATTATTTTAATTTTTAGGTCCTAGGCTTTGACAATGGAAAACTATGGGTCCTATGTAATTCCGGCTCCCAGCTTGCAATTCCTATGGCTTCCAGTAGATGTCAACAGTCGTTATTCAAAGTTTCAGGCTTGTTTTTTGAAAAACAAGCAAGAATTTGGAGTTTTGGTGAAGAGAGCACAACGCGCGCTTACTAATTTTACTTTCCTATTGAACATACTACTTTCCGTATGAAATATTATAGTTTATATACATTTTAGGGTACCTGAGGATTAATAGAAACGTCACTTGACTTGTTTGGACGAAGTTTAGCGGTAGCTTTTTGGACTCCTTTGGCTGCATGTTGAACGAGTGGATTACTGAAATCAATGGCGCCAACTAAACTGACTTTTTGGGATATAAAGAAGGATTTTATCTAACAAAACGACCATGTTGTAGCTGGGACCCTTGGGATTGCAAACAAAAGAAGATTTTCAAAAGTAAGTGATTCATTTAATCGCTATTTGTGAAGCCTGTGCTGGTTGAAAAATATGTTGTGGGGCGCCGTCCTCAGACAATCGCATGGTATGCTTTCGCTGTAAAGCCTATTGTAAATCGGACAACGCAGTTAGATTAACAAGAATTTAAGCTTATAAATTACAAGATATTTGTATGTTCATGAATGTTTAATATTACGATTATTTATTTGAATTGCGAGCCCTCCAATTTCACCAGATGTTGTCGACAGGTGTCCCGGTAGCGGGATGCCTATCCCTAAGAAAGGGTATTTTTTCCAAGCTTAAAAAGATAAAACAGTCAACACCGTGGGCCAGAAAAGGTTGAAAACATTGGCCATGGTGTCAAACCAGCATGACTTCTGCCGTGTACAAAACAACTGGAAACTCGGAACTGGGTAATGTCAGACTTCAGTGAGTTCAACACAACTGCGAACTCAGATAAAAGAGCTCAGACTGGGAAAATACGTTTTGAACGGTCATCCAACTCAGAATTCCATGTCGGGAACTCGGTCCTCTTTCTAGAGCTCTGACCTGAAGATCACTGACATCATGATTCAACCTTGTTTTTCCCCCCAGAGTTCCCAGTTGTCTTGAAAGCACCATCAATCCAGAGAATGCCAGACTTTGATGACAAAAAATGTACAAAATGTGCCCACAAGGACCGCAGCACCACCTTCCTGTTCAAGTGAGCATAGCACAAGGTGAGTCCAAAAATATATTGTATGCTGCTGCATAAATGATGTAATATGCCATTGAAATGTGTACAGTGCCTTCGGAATGTATTCAGACCCCTTGACGTTTTCCAAATGTTGTTACATTACAGCCTAATTCTAAAATTGAATAAATAATTTCCCCCCATAATGACAAATCAAAAACGTTTTTTTAGACATCTTTGCTAATTTATAAAAAATAAACAGTAGGCTAAGTTATGAGGGGGAAAGGGACAAAATTATTTGACTGGACATGACTTGGAAAGGCACACACCTGTCTATATAAGGTCCCACAGTTGACAGTGCATGTCAGAGCAAAACCCAAGCCATGAGGTTGAAGGAATTGTCCAAAGAGGTCCGAGACAGAATTGTGTCGAGGCACAGATCTGGGGAAGGATACCAAAACATTTCTTCAGCATTGAAGGTCCCCAAGAACACAGTGGCCTCCATCATTCTTAAATGGACGAAGTTTAGAACCACCAAGACTCTTCCTAGAGCTGACCTAACTGAGCAAACGGGGGAGAAAGGCCTTGATCAGGGTGGTGACCAAGAACCCGATGGTCACTGACAGAGCCAGTACGTCACTGGGGCCAAGCTTCCTGCCATCCAGGAGCTATATACTAGGCGGTGTCAGAGGAAGGATATCCTAATTGAGTAAAAGTAAAGATACCTAAATAGAAAATGACTCAAGCAAAAGTCACCCAGTAAAATACTACTTGAATAAAGGTCTAAAAGCATGCTTGCTGCTACGCCACCATGTCTGTGTCAATGACTGACTTCAACTGTATTCCTACACTTTGCACTTCAAAATAAATCTCCGCTCAGTTAAAAATACACACAAGAATAACTATTTTATTTATCAGTGATTCAGGAGTAACATTAAAACAGAATAATATTCCCCACCAACATTAGACAACTATACAGAAAACAAGTACATGAAGTCAACGATGAGAATTTGATATTTGATATTAATATTATGAGATTGAGATGAACTAAAATAGCAGTGCAGATGGTACTCTTTTGCTAAGTGTAGAGATGTACACTGCTCAAAAAAATAAAGGGAACACTTAAACAACACAATGTAACTCCAAGTCAATCACACTTCTGTGAAATCAAACTGTCCACTTAGGAAGCAACACTGATTGACAATAAATGTCACATGCTGTTGTGCAAATGGAATAGACAAAAGGTGGAAATTATAGGCAATTAGCAAGACACCCCCAATAAAGGAGTGGTTCTGCAGGTGGTGACCACAGACCACTTCTCAGTTCCTATGCTTCCTGGCTGACGTTTTGGTCACTTTTGAATGCTGGCGGTGCTTTCACTCTAGTGGTAGCATGAGACGGAGTCTACAACCCACACAAGTGGCTCAGGTAGTGCAGCTCATCCAGGATGGCACATCAATGCGAGCTGTGGCAAGAAGGTTTGCTGTGTCTGTCAGCGTAGTGTCCAGAGCATGGAGGCGCTACCAGGAGACCACAAATGTGCATGTGTCTGCTCAAACGGTCAGAAACAGACTCCATGAGGGTGGTATGAGGGCCCGACGTCCACAGGTGGGGGTTGTGCTTACAGCCCAACACCGTGCAGGACGTTTGGCATTTGCCAGAGAACACCAAGATTGGCAAATTCGCCACTGGCGCCCTGTGCTCTTCACAGATGAAAGCAGGTTCACACTGAGCACATGTGACAGACGTGACGGAGTCTGGAGACGCCGTGGAGAACGTTCTGCTGCCTGCAACATCCTCCAGCATGACCGGTTTGGCGGTGGGTCAGTCATGGTGTGGGGTGGCATTTCTTTGGGGGGCCGCACAGCCCTCCATGTGCTCGCCAGAGGTAGCCAGACCATCCGCCACCTCATCAGGAGCATGCCCAGGCGTTGTAGGGAGGTCATACAGGCACGTGGAGGCCACACACACACTACTGAGCCTCCTTTTGACTTGTTTTAAGGACATTACATCAAAGTTGGATCAGCCTGTAGTGTGGTTTTCCACTTTAATTTTGAGTGTGACTCCAAATCCAGACCTCCATGGGTTGATAAATTTGATTTCCATTGATAATTTTTGTGTGATTTTGTTGTCAGCACATTCAACTATGTAAAGAAAAAAGTATTTAATAAGAATATTTCATTCATTCAGATCTAGGATGTGTTATTTTAGTGTTCCCTTTATTTTTTTGAGCAGTGTATAAATATTTGTAATAAATGACAATTACAACAATACTGAATGAACAATGAACACTTAATATAATACATAAATAAAATCAATTTAGTCTCATAAATAAGGAAATGTTAAATTTGGTTTAAATAATGCAAAAACACAGTGTTGGAGAAGAAAGTAAAAGTGTAATATGTGCCATATAAAAAAGCTAACTTTTAAGTTCCTCGCTCAGAACATGAGAACATATGAAAGCTGGTGGTTCCTTTTCCTTTTCCACAGCAGTTTTGCCTCCCCCTGCTGCCTTACAGAAGTGCTCTCCCCTGTACTGGCTGTGGCCAAATTCTTTTCTTTTAGGCTTGACACATATCTTACAGGGGAAAGCAACAGATAACCTCCTCTTCCTCACAGGTCCATTACCAGCCTTCGCATCTCTCCTCCTCAAATCTGTGGACCTGGTCAGGGGGAGGCCTTTATGAGGGTGGAAGCGGCAGCAACTCTAGCATTAGGGGGTTTGCTTGTTGGTAGGCGCCGCTTAGCTGTCCTCCTGACCCCCTTGTTGCTTCTGGATGGAGCTGGCTTCAGGTTCTTGTCTACAGAGGAACACACAGGTAGTGGCTTATTATAACACATTACACAAAGGGAAATTGCTATAGTCAAACACACAAATGTGAATTTAAGAGAAGTCACCTTTGGGGGGTGGGGGGGGGGGTCTGTTCAGAACTGGGGGCCAACATGGACTGCTGAATTTCAGGTGTGGGGGAGGGGGGACAACCTTCCGGTTGGAGCTGGTATCGGTTTCTTGTCTACAGAAGGACAAACAGGCATTAGTGTCTTAATGAACACAATATATTCCTATATTTAAACATTTGTTACTTTAACGAAAGTTTATTTTAACGAACACATTCATTTTTTGGGTAATTTATTGTTTTTCTTTTCATTAACAAGTTGTATTTATTGTTTGAATTGTTTCTTTTTGTAAGATTAACTAATCAATAAACTAATCAATAAATAAAAATGAATTTCAAGGGAGAAAAAATGCTTGCATTCAATTATTATTTATTTCACAGGGAATGTCATGTGTGCACCAACCCAGCATGATGTCCCCTACACCTACTGCACAAGTTAAGGTGATTTAAAATGAGCTAAATGTACAAGAGATTAACAATGAATGTCGTAAAAAATAAACAAGAAATAACATATGTACAAAAACTACTTTAAAATGTACACACCAGTCAGAGTTTACTGGCCCTGGCTAGCACCATGCTGGGACCTCATGAGTGCCAGCCACTCCTCCACAGTTTGCCTGCCAGAGGTAGTGGCACAGAATCGTACAGTACCATACATACTGTGTCCAAATTCAGAAGTTTTAGGCTTGCCACATTTAGAGCAGTTATGTCCTTCGTATGGCTTATGCGCTCTGACTTTAGTCCCAGACTCCAGTCTCTTCCTCCATTTGGTGGTCCTGGAGACCTTGGGTCCACCAGCAGGGGGGAGGTAGAGGAGTGCAGGTCGAGGGCAGGTCTTGGGAGACTGGAAAAATAGGGAGGGAGGTGGTAGGCAGACTGGGTGACGGTAGAGGTGGCAGTGGCTGCTCTGCCACGCTGTGTAGCCTGCCCCGTTCTGTCCTCTGGAAGCTGGTAGGTGCTGCTGGTTGATGGGGCTGGCAGCGGTGCTCCTGACTGCAGGGTGGGAGGGGCCTGACTCCTCCCTCTCTGCAGTCATGCTGTCCCAGGTCTGGAGCAGGGTCACTCTCTCCAACACTGTCAACCAGTGAACTACACATACAACATACCAAAATATAAGAAACTTACCACTGTGTCAAGGTCAACTTGTTGACCTCAAACAGTTGCAGCCTTGTGTCGGTATTCAAGTTTGGGCTGCCCAGCACCATGATCCTGATTCTCCTGTAGTCCCCCAGGATGACAGCCCACCTGTTGACCCGGTTTCCAAGCACCATCTTGCCAGCAGGATGTTTGTGGCACAGCCTAACAAAAATGGCCTCTACTATCCTGCTGGTGTTGGGCCACTGAGCAGGTCCAGAGCCTTGCCCAAGCAGGTAGCTGAAGGTAGATTAAGTTAACCAAAGGAAACATCACGTTAATGAGAAATACACTCATGGTTTTATGTGTGTGGTGAGTTTAGAACAATGTGCAGTACGTACCGCTTCATACTCTCTTCCCCCGTCACGCTTGACCTCTTTGAATTGTTGAAGCGCCCCTGCAGGACTCGGTCCCGGAACCTCTCGGGGTAGGAGACTGCCGCCTTGTGTCTCTCTGGAAGATTTCCCCAGAGAGCCATGATCTCCTCTATGTGCCTATTAGAGATCCATGGCCCCTCCAGCAGCCTCAGCAGACTCTTGGCCAGGAGGACCACGTGCTGGTATCCACTAAACCCCTTCAGGTCCTATGTACTCCTGGAAATAGAAGAGTCACGGGGAAGGGTTGGATTACTAGTCAGATTAATAGTTAATGAATGGAAGGAAACTTAAGCAACGTGAGCTGTTTAGGATGTGGATAGGCACTTAAGTCATCCTCTGTCCTGACTGGCAGCGGGTGCAGTGTCCACCTCCTCCGTAGTGTCATCAGGGGGTGTGATGACAGGTACCTGGGATGGGTTGAGTGGGCGGTGGAGTGGCCTTCCTGAGTGGAGGGACTGGTGGGAGACTGTCATTGAGCGCGTGCAAGGAGATGGTGGGGTCATCCTCCTCCTCAAGCGCTCCCAGGTCGTCCTCCTTCCTCAAATATATTTTTTATTTCACCTTTATTTGACATGGGAGGCTAGTTGAGAACAAGTTCTCATTTACAACTGCGACCTGGCCAAGATAAAGCAAAGCAGTTCGACACATACAACAACACAGTTACACATGGAATAAACAAACATACAGTCAATAATACAGTAGAAAAAGTATATATACAGTGTGTGCAAATGAGGTAAGATAAGGGAGGTAAGGCAATAAATAGGCCATGGTGGCGAAATTATTACAATATACCAAGTAAACACTGGCGTGATAGATGTGCAGAAGATGGATGTGCAAGTACAGATACTGGGGTGCAAAGGAGCAAAGTAAATAAATAAATACAGTATGGGGATGAGGTAGTTGGATGGGCTATTTACAGATGGGCTATGTACAGGTGCAGTGATCTGTGAGCTGCTCTGACAGCTGGTGCTTAAAGCTAGTGAGGGAGAAATGAGTCTCCTGCTTCAGTGATTTTTGCAGTTCGTTCCAGTCATTGGCAGCAGAGAACTGGAAGGAAAGGCAGCCAAATTGGCTTTGGGGGTGACCAGTGAGATATGCCTGCTGGAGCGCGTGCTACGGGTGGGTGCTGCTATCGTGACCAGTGAGCTGAGATAAGGCGGGGCTTTACCTAGCAAAGACTTATAGTTGACCTGGAGCCAGTGGGTTTGGCGATGAATATGTAGCGAGGGCCAGCCAATGAGAGCATACAGGTCGCAGTGGTGGGTAGTATATGGGGCTTTGGTGACAAAACAGATGGCACTGTGATAGACTACTCAACAAATTGGATGCAGAGGCTATTTTGTAGATGACATCGCCGAAGTCGAGGATCGGTAGGATAGTCAGTTTTACGAGGGTATGTTTGGCAGCATGAGTGAAGCATGCTTTGTTGCGAAAAAAGAAGCCGATTCTAGATTTAAATTTGGATTAGAGATGCTTAATGTGAGTCTGGAAGAGGAGTTTGCAGTCTAACCAGATACCTAGGTATTTGTAGTTGTCCACATATTCTAAGTCAGAACCGTCCAGAGTGGGGATGCTGGACGGGCGGGCAGGTACGGGCAGCGATCGGTTGAAGAGCATGCATTTAGTTTTACTTGCATTTAAGAGCAGTTGGAGGCCACGGAAGGAGAGTTGTATGGCATTGAAGCTCATCTGGAGGTTTGTTAACACAGTGTCCAAAGAAGGGCCAGAAGTATACAGAATGATGTCGTCTGGGTAGAGGTGGATCAGAGAATCAGGTGTCCCGTCTGACATCCGGGTCCTTACCGAGGTTGGACTCCAGCCTCTGGTCACCACCGGTCTGGGAGAAGAGATACTCGACCCCAATGAGTTCCCCTTAAACAGGGAGACAAGAAAAAAAGAGAGAAGTACATAAACAGAACCTCAGGTTTTAGTGTGTGTGTATATTTGTATCATTTATAAATACATACTAGTGAACTTTGCAGGCCTTGTGTGATCCTTCACTAGACTGCAGCCCATAAGCTCCTGGCTCATTGATGGTACTGGGCTACACCATCATAGCGGTGCAGGGTCTGCTTCTGCCTCCCTCCCCTGCAGCTTCGGCACGGTCCTCATTCCACCCAACCAACCCTTCAAGGAGGTAGGCCTGAAAGTGCTCGGCACACGTACTTGTTCCTATAAATGACAACAACAAGAAATAAGAACTCCTCACATGCACACAGTTGTTAACACACAACATGACGGAACAACATGACCCAGCTTTACATTTAACATATCAGGAATGAAGCGGTGGAGGTGGAAAGATTCCAGGGAGGTGGACCCACATGAGCAGCGCAACACAGGCAGGATGACCCCTCCCTTGGTCACATCCTTGTTGGTGTAGATGCTGACACCAGGGGGGTCCTGAATGCAGACCAGGTGTTGTCTCTGGGTCTGCCAGATGGCCTGCATTCTGTCACGGTCCAGGAGCCGGATGCCCATGGTGTCTGCTCCCCGATGAGACGCTCGGTCTCCTCCGCCCCGCTCGTGCGGCGACGACAGTGCCGAGCCATCTCCTTCGAGCTGATTCTTTTCATCACCAGTGCATCGCTGCGCCCAGTGATGTGGCTCTCCTTGAGTTCCCCTCGCTTGGCCTCCCGCAGGCGCTCCACATCATCTGCACACCACACCAACATGCAGGAGGAGAGCCGCTGCAAAAAGAGAGCATACAGAGGATGGCTCTCTGTGGTCACTCCCCGAGCAAAACAACAGATGAGGTGCCACACATCCAGCCGGACGATGAGCTCATCCCACTGGCTGAACATGGCTGCCGTCTTCCCCTTTCCCATCAGGGCGCAGCAGTCCCGGTCGACATAGAGAAGCTTAGGAGGTGCCACTCCAGCTCTACTGTAGTGCTGCTGGAGGCCAGCTGCCATGTTGAGCTGGTCCTCTCCTTCGCTGTTAGTGTGGACCGTAATGAGTACCTGGCCGTACTCATTGCCCATGTTTGTGGCCCACGCTGCTGTCCCTTGTGCTGCCCCAGCTAGTTTCTTGGTAACCTGAGGGCCGTCAAACAAACACAGACAGACAAACACACAGTCATGTGAGTGGACACTAAGTTTCACGACTACAATACATTTATTAAGACATTATAAAATAAGTCATAATTTATTATTAATTTGATTGTCTCTAACTAGTATTATTTCTGGTCAAAACATCTTAAATCACCTTCTTGGTTGAATCCATCTTCAGGATGGACCCAAAGATGGAGGTGACTCTGGCCTTGAAGTCCTCCAGCTGGAACAGAACGTCGTAGCCGTGGACAGTCAGCAGCCACTGGGCTGAGGGCACATCCAAAAAGGGAGGAGGAGGTGTTACCCTCAGTGGTGCTGCACCTGGGACTACAAAGTGGTCACAGACGGACAGGTAGTCCAGGGTCCGACTCATCCAGGTCAGGCTGTGCTGCTCCCTCAGCTGGTTGTACAGCCTGGTCACACTGTTCCCCAGTGTCCTCTCTCTCATCAGCCTGACCACCTTCAGGTCACAGGACAGCCTAATAAACAGAGACGATTGGGTCAAAAAGAGGAGAAGAGGGTGAGGAGTGTGTGGAGGGGGGTTCTAGAAACACTTTGATAAGGGAAGGAGGGGCACGGCGAAAGGGTGACTTTGAAACACTTTGCTTTGTTTGGACAGTTCCTGATAAGAGATCATCGGTCAGACATTCAGATCAAAGAGCTAAATAACATTTCAATTGGGCTTTGAAACATCAAAACCTCAGTGTTGACAAGAACCTACTTTCTTACACTATACTTTTTTTTGTTTTTCCTCAAAGTGAACAAGAGCTTTGATTTTCAGGGGTGTGAATTACTAACCTGTAAGTCAAGATGGCTGGGAACTTAGAGCGATGACTTGCGTCCAGCTGGTTCAAGACATCCAGCGACCATCCTGCTAGCTTCCTCTTACAGATGCGGCACTCCAGGTATTCTGTCCCCATATAATACCAGTCATCCACGTCAAGCTCCCTCCAGACCGTCTTGTACACCCCACAGCCTGAGCTTTTAACGCTTGCACTGTGGCTGGGTGCAAACAAACTTAAAGGCCCAAAGGCGGTAGGGCATCCAGAGGCAGAACGGCCGGAGGAAGTAGGCGGTGGGAGAAGCTGGAGGCTGATGGATGATGTTAGGAGGCAGAGGAGGGGAGTACCACAGCTCGAGCTGGCTTTTCAGGACACATTTGAGCTGCTTGTCCTTTGTGAAATTGGCCCGACTGACCCACTCTTGCTGCTCCTTTGGGAGGATCTGCTTCCATTCCTCAGACCTGCTACAGAGCAGAGAATCAATACATTGCTTTTCCATCCCCACACAACCAAAAGTGAAATTAAATAGCCAAGTCATAGGTGAGATGAGACATTTACCTGAGCGTCAGCAGCAGGCTGAACTGGTCCAGCTGTTGGCTGGGAGGTTGACTGTGGCTGAGGGGCAGTAGGAGCTAGCACAGCAGGGGGGGCGGTGGGAGTGGGAGCAGTAGGAACTGCTACAGGAGCACAGGAGTTAGTCTCACAAAATATTTCAGAGAAATAAGTGAAATAATTTAAACTAGAATAGAGCTTCAGCTTCAAAACATGTTAACAGCCAATGCATTTTGGTTTAGTTATGATCAGTGTTGGTAGAGATTAGGAATCTAGGTTAAACACAATCTACATTTAAAAGCTACAAACGACAGATATATAGCGGGTAGACATCTACAAGCAAGGTATAGGCCAAGCAAAGTGATGCAGACTGAAATACAGGTTGGAATGGTTGCAAGACAAGACAAGCTACAGTAAACATATCATTCCACAAAAAGATGAGGAAGGCTTTTTCTATGGCTGTGTCCCTGCGCTGGACATAGACCTTGAAGTGGCCCATTGAGGTGCCCTGCTTTACTTGGTATTTCCTGAACCAGGCCATGTAGCTGTATTGAGATAAAAGAAAAAACAAGTCCCAAACAGGCCAGAAAGTGGCTTAAAGAGATCTTAACAATGGTAGTTAGAATGTAAGGTAACTATACCTCTTCCTCTCCTTGTCTTTGGCCTCATAAAGCTTTTTGTAGGTAAGGAACTTGTGGTTCCCAAAGCCAACAAGGCGCGAGTCCTCCTGGTCAGGTCGGGGGGGCAAGGTCCAATCCCGTACCCTGCGTTCCTCCACTGCCCTCTGGACCTCAGGAAACAGGTTGGTATACCTGTCCGGATGGTTGGGAACATTTGATAAATTGTATTGTGATTGACTGATTTCATGTTTATGTCATTTTTTAAGAAATTACAACTATTCAAGGAAAAGAGTACCAGTGAAACCGGTCCTTGTTGGCCATTTCAGGAGACATGTCTGTGTCCCCCATCTCCCTCTCTTGCTGGTGAGAAGCCAAGACCATGAAGGCATAGCCTACATCGTGGCTTAGCAGCCACCTGAAGGTTTGACCACGGTATTTGCCGAACTGGATGGCACTCTCACTGTCCACCAGTCAGCTATCATCTGGGTCACCCTCTCTGGCTACCACACAAGCCTTTTCTTCTCCTTCACTTGTCGTGGCTTCAGCACCCGGACTACACCTGTACACTGTTCCTCCTGGATGGTCCTGGCAACCCTGGCAGCCTCTTCAGATGGGTACCAGAGGGCTCCCAGCGGAAAGCAAGGGTGTGATCGTTATCCATTCTTCCTTTCATTAAGAGAGGTTATTCACACACATGTTACTTCTTGACAGCAATACACAGTGGACCACATAGCTACGCTGCTTACAGTAGAGCCCATACAGCGTTAAATGTCAATTTGATTCTACATATAACGTTAGCTAGCTGGCAAGTGTGCGTTGTATATATAGTACACTGTAAGTTAACACTAAGTGAACTACATTGGCTGAATATCTAAATTTATAATAACGTTAACTAGTTAGCCAGCTAACTATCAATTATTTCCGCCCTTTATTATACATTATTAGCTAGCAACAGGAATCGTTTTCAAGAAAATCGACGACTGAAACTCACCTTAATTCACCTAAATAGACAACTGTGTAACGAAATCCGCGATGAAATACAGCTAACGTTACCTTTACGATTACTTTCTCGCAAGTACTCAGTAGCCTGTCAAAAATATATCCTGAAGAAGTCTGAATTTTAACTTTGTGGTGAGTCATTATTAGTAGCTCTAACAACAGAAGTATTAGTATTGTAGCGACCCGCACAGACAGCTGTGCGTTACGGAACCCAAACCGGCTGCGCGCGTGCGCTATCGTGCGCTATCGTGCATACATTTATTTTGTCCCCCACACCAAACGCGATCACGACACGCAGGTTAAAATATCAAAACAAACTCTGAACCAATGACATTAATTTGGGGACATGTCGAAAAGAATTAAACATGTATGGCAATTTAGCTAGTTAGCTTGCACTTGCTAGCTAACGTTAATTTGTCCTATTTAGCTAGCTTGCTGTTGCTAGCTAATTTATCCTGGGATATAAACATTGAGTTGTTATTTTACCTGAAATGCACAAGGACCTCTACTCCGACAATTAATCCACACATAAATGGCCAACCGAATCGTTTCTAGTCATCTCTCCTCCTTCCAGGCTTTTTCATAGTTTAACTTATATGGTGATCACATCTAAACTTTCATTGTATTACCACGACTACCTGCAAAACAGTTCCTATTTCAATCACCCACGTGGGTATAACCAATGAGGAGATGGCACGTGGGTACCTGCTTCTATAAACCAATGAGGAGATGGGAGAGGCAGGACTTGCAGCGCGATCTGCGTCAGAAATAGGAATGAGTTCTATTTTAGCCCTTGGCTTCGCAGACGCTCGTTGGCACGTGAGCAGTGTGGGTGCAATAATTGAATAACAATGTATTTTGCGACGCTCGCGCACGCGACGTGTCCGGTCTGGTCAGCATGTTCATTAGTTGGTTGTGTTGTACTTAACAGTACCCAGTGTTCGCGGGGTCCGACATGCCAATCAACCTGCTATCTGCCAATCACGGGAATGCTCTGATGCCGGGCATCCTGGTGGTTGGCGGAGTGGCGTGGAGGGGGGTTGGGCAGGGGGAGGGGGGTTGGGCAGGGGGAGGGGGGTTGGGCAGGGGGATGGAGCATTAGGTTAAGACCAGGTTTAGCCATTGTTCTCTCTCTCTTATGTCTGGGCTTCACAAGAGAAGGTCACGGTTGTTTTGTAGGGTACCTTTCATTTATTTGGCGTGGGCTACAGCCAAACAGTAGCCTGTGTTAAGTTGGGTTAATAAACCGTCAATTCGTTAACTCAATCCTCTGTCTGGACAATTGTTCCTTTATGATCTAGCCAGGTCATTACAGTATTAACACAAAACAAATAATATTGAGCTAGCTCTTATTTCATTCATACAGTGGCTTAATTAAGAAAGTATTCACCCCCTTGGCATTTTTATAATTTGATTTACACGACATGCCTACCACTTTGAAGATGCAAAATATTTTTTGTTGTGAAACAAACAAGAAATAAGACAAAAAAACAGAACTTGAGCGTGCATAACAATTCACCCCCCAAAGTCAATACTTTGTAGAGCCACCTTATGCAGCAATTACAGCTGCAAGTCTCTTGCTGTGTCTCTATAAGCTTGGCACATCTAGCCATTGGGATCCCAGCCATTGGGAAAAACTGCTCCAGCTCCTTCAAGTTGATGGGTTCTGCTGGTGTACAGCAATCTTTAAGTCATACCACAGATTCTCAATTGGATTGAGGTCTGGGCTTTGACTAGGCCATTCCAATACATTTAAATGTTTCCCTTTAAACCACTTGAGTGTTGCTTTAGCAGTATGCTTAGGGTCATTGTTCTGCTGGAAGGTAAACCTCCGTCCCAGTCTCAAATCTCTGGAAGATTGAAACAGGTTTCCCTAAAGAATTTCCCTGTATTCAGCGCCATCCATCATTCTTTCAATTCTGAACAGTTTCCCAGTCCCTGCCGATGAAAAACAACCCCACAGCATGATGCTGCCACCACCATGCTTCACTGTGGGGATGGTATTCTCTGGGTGATGAGAGGTGTTGGGTTTGTGCCAGACATAGCATTTTTCTTGATGGCCAAAAAGCTCAATTTTAGTCTCATCTGACCAGAGTACCTTCTTCAATATGTTTGGGGAGTCTCCCACATGCCTTTTAGCGAACACCAAACATGTTTGCTTATTTTTTTCTGGCCACTCTTCCGTAAAGCCCAGCTCTGTGGAGTGTACGGCTTAAAGTGGTCCTATGGATAGATACTCTAATCTCCACTGTGGAGCTTTGCAGCTCCTTCAGGGTTATCTTGGGTTTCTTTGTTGCCTCTCTGATTAATGCCCTCCTTGCCAGGTCTGAGAGTTTTGGTGGGCGGCCCTCTCTTGGCAGGTTTGTTGTGATGTCATATTCTTTCCATTTTGAAATAATGGATTTAATGGTGCTCCGTGGGATGTTCAAAGTTTCGGATATTTTTTAATAACTCAACCCTAAATCGGTACTTCTCCACAACTTTGTCCCTGAGCTGTTTGGAGAGCTCCTTGGTCCTCATAGTGCCGCTTGTTTAGTGGTGTTGCAGAGTCTGGGGCCTTTCAGAACAGGTGTGTGTGTGTGTATATACATATATATATATATACACTGAGATCATGGGACACTTAAATAAAGTCCACCTGTGTGCAATCTAACTAATAATGTGACTTCTTAAGGTAATTGGTTGCACCAGATCTTATTTAGGGGCTTCATAGCAAAGGGAGTGAATACATATGCACGCACCACTTTCTAATTTTTTATTTTTTTATTTTTTTTGAAACAAGTAATTTTTTTCATTTCATATTCACCAATTTGGACTATCTGTTGTATGTCCATTACATGAAATCCAAATGAAAATCTATTTAAATTACAGGTTGTAATGCAACAAAATAGGAAAAACACCAAGGGGGATGAATACTTTTGAAAGGCACTGTATGTACAGTTGAAGTTGAAGTTTACATACACCTTAGCCAAATCCATTTAAACTCAGTTTTTCACAATTTCTGACATTTAATCAGAGTAAAAATGTCCCGTCTTAGGTCAGTTAGGATCACCACTATTATTTTAAGAATGTGTAGTGTCAGAATAGAGTGATTTATTTCAGCTTCTATTTCTTTCATCACATTCCCAGTGGGTCAGAAGTTTACATACACTCAATTAGTATTTGGTAGCATTGTCTTTAAATTGTTTAACTTAGGTCAAACGTTTCGGGTAGCCTTCCACAAGCTTCCCACAATAAGTTGGGTGAATTTTGGCCCATTACAGAGCTGGTGTAACTGAGTCAGGTTTGTAGGCCTCCTTGCTCACACACGCTTTTTCAGTTCTACCCACACATTTTCTATAGGATTGAGGTCAGGGCTTTGTGATGGCCACTCCAATACCTTGACTTTGTTGTCCTTAAGACATTTGCCAAAACTTTGGAAGTATGCTTGGGGTCATTGTCCATTTGGAAGACCCATTTGCGACTAAGCTTTAACTTCCTGACTGATGTCTTGAGATGTTGCGTCAATATATCCACATAATTTTCGTTCCTCGTGATGCCATCTATTTTGTGAAGTGCACTAGTCCCTCCTTCAGCAAAGCATGATGCTGCCACCCCTGTGCTTCACGATTGGGATGGTGTTCTTAACTTGCAAGCCTCCCCCTTTTTCCTCCAAACATAACAATGGTCATTATGGCCAAACAGTTCTATTTTTGTTTCATCAGACCAGAGGACATTTCTCCAAAAATTACGATCTTTGTCCCCATGTACAGTTGCAAACCGTTTTCTGGCTTTTTTAGGGCGGTTTTGGAACAGTGGCTTCTTCCTTGCTGAGCAGCCTTCCAGGTTATGTCGATATAGGACTCGTTTTAATGTGGATATAGATACTTTTGTACCGATTTCCTCCAGCATCTTCACAAGGTCCTTTGCGGTTGTTCTGGGATTGATTTGCACTTTTCACACCAAAGTACGTTCATCTCTAGGAGACAGAACGTGTCTCCTTCCTGAGCAGTATGACGGCTGCGTGGTCCCATGGTGTTTATACTTGCGTACTATTGTTTGTACAGATGAACGTGGTACCTTCAGGCATTTGGAAATAGCTTCCAAGGATGAACCAGACTTGTGGAGGTCTACAATTTGAGGTCTTGGCTGATTTCTTTTGATTTTCCCATGATGTCATGCAAAGAGGCACTGAGTTTGAAGGTAGGCCTTGAAATACATCCACAGGTACACCTCCAATTGATTCAAAATATGTCAATTAGCCTATCAGAAGCTTCTAAAGCCATGACATCATTTTCTGGAATTTTCCAAGCTGTTTAAAAGGCACAGTCAACTTAGTGTATGTAAACTTCTGACCCACTGGAATTGTGATACATTGAATTATAAGTGAAATAATATGTCTGTAAACAATTGTTGGAAAAATTACTTGTGTCAGGCACAAAGTAGATTTCCTAATCAACTTGCCAAAACTATAGTTTGTTAACAAGAAATTTGTGGAGTGGTTGAAGAACGAGTTTTAATGACTCCAACGTGTTTGTAAACTTCCGACTTCAACTGTACATTCTGTTGGACTGTCAGATTACATTGTGACGATACAGATTTCAGTAGTATAGGGCATGTTGGCAAACCTCTGGAATTTTGAAGTGGAATGGTTAGTACTGGGCAGACACTAGTCCAAACCGATTAAAAATCAGTCTAAACTGGTAAAAACAATGCACAGGATAAGATTATTAATTTTATTGGCCACACTATAAATGTCACTAGAACACAAGCAATAAGAGTCCAGGGTTGTTTTCAGGAGGTACAAAATGGAAGAAAATTTTCAAAAACTGAGTGAAACAGCAACTTACTAACTGGACTTTCATTTTCTATTGTTAAAAGTTTAGCTATGGTGTGCCCTAATGAACACAACCCTGCTGTTAATTGTGAACTGTTAGAGAAGTCACTACACTGTCAGACAAGGGGTAGACTACCTTAGCTTGCCAACACGCCGATAATACAATTGTAATGGGTACACAAACCATGATAGTCTTACTGGAGGTTAAAAAAAAGAGCAGACCTTTGTGTGTGTATTGCCTTCCAATAGGCAAATATTTTCAGTTCTCTGGGCCCCAATAATCAAGTACTAAATGCAGGTGAGTGATTGATTAGTTTGATGTGTTTCTGCTCTTTTCCATTGATCATCGACTAGTAATTTCATTGGGTCATCATGGAAAATAGTTATGGGAAACCTTAAACGAATGCCTTTCTTTTTTTGTATATTTCTGTTAAAGTACACGGTACAATAATGTATTATATTCACATAAACCCTTTTCTCCATACATGATACATGGGTTTGAAGACTGGTGCGACATGCTGTGTCCCAAATGGCACCGCATTATTCCCTATACAGTGCATTACATTGGACCAGGGCCCATAAGGCAATGGTCAAAAGTAGTGCACTACGTATGGAATAGGGTGTCATTTGGGACACAAGCATAGTTCTCCTCAGTGCACATCCATACACACTTTGGTGTTACAACTACTAGAGAAACATCACAGACAGACACCATTTTATGAACTCTACCTTGTGCAACATCACAGATCATTTAGTTCAAATAGAATGTAACGTGTGGAACAGATCTGTCATGTCAGAATTGATTGGGTAATCGGGTCAGATCTATTCCATGTCATTCGTTCGAGGACAGATGGGACATCGAGATAAAAATGGAATTCTCAGTAGGGGAAACAGAGCTACTCTCCACCCCACGGCAGTTATTGTTTTGTTAACAAAGCGGAGCTGAGGAATGTTGTAAAAAAAAAAAAAAAAAAAAATCCTAAGTTCTTTGTTGTTGTAATATCGCAAACAGACGTGGCTAATTCACCATCAAGGATTCCAGCTTTAAGGGAATGTATGCAAGTGTGTGTCTAGCCTCGGTCTTAGGCCTCCGCTAAACAGCGAAGCCTGGGCATCCAAGGCTAGTGTGTCTAATTAATATGTCACTCATTGATTAATTTCATCTGGTGCAGCCCTTCAAGTAAAATGTGGTAAATATAATGAACGTAGTCCCTCACAAGTCACAACATTTGCACAAATAATCTTTCATTGAATCTAAAAAAAATAGTCCAAATATAAAATGTAGTTATAATAATTAGCAGTCCCTCAAAGCCTGGCATGACAGTCTACAGTCCCACTATTAGACAAAGACAACAACCCAGACAGCCAGTCAGGCACACAATTTAACACTTCACTTGCTCACACGATATCCTCCTTCCACTTAAGAGCAAATTGAATATTTCAAATCGCCGTCATTTCCACATTTAGCACAGAGAGAAGAGACACACTAACCATCAGGGCCAGGTGGTCTTCATTCCCTGACTGTAGTCAGCATCCATGACCTGACTAGTTGGTGGGGGAGGAAAATATAATCTTTCCTTTACATTTTTCCACTTCCTCCCACAAACCAAAGTGCAAAGGGTCAAGCAGCTGCTTCCGCCACACACTGGGAAGCACTTGACACGTAAAGTCATTATCTGTGTCAATCAGAAACACAATTCCTTTAAGCAGAGTGGTAGAGACCCCCCCCCCAATAGCCTCCCTCTGATGGAGAAGTCTAACAGGGTCCTCCATCTTGGTGGTATGGTGGTGTGGAGCTGGCAGGGCTGTAGTGGGTGGGTGGTTCCATAGTCCAGCCCTTCTCTCAGTTAAGGGTGCGCTGCTGATCCAAAATGGAGCCAGTTTCCCCAATGGACTCATTTCCTACCGACCC
Source organism: Salvelinus namaycush (assembly GCF_016432855.1). NCBI lineage: Eukaryota > Metazoa > Chordata > Actinopteri > Salmoniformes > Salmonidae > Salvelinus > Salvelinus namaycush. Next base: position 82,282,050 of record NC_052310.1, read on the forward strand.
TTCTTTAGGAGTTTGGAGTTTCCCTGGAAAAGGCAAGAGGAAGAACAGTTAAGTTATACACAACACCTTCCTACTATTGAGTTGGTATTTTATTAGGATCACCATTAGCTTTTGCTGAAGCAGCAACTACTCTTCCTGGGGTCCACAGAAAACATGACATAATACAGATCATTAGACAACAGCTCAAGGACAGAACTACAATTTTTTGGGGTGCGACGACACTCCCCATCCAACCTGACAGAGCTTGAGAGGATCTGCAGAGAAAAATGAGAAACTCCCCAAATACAGGTGTGCCAAGCTTATAGCATCATATCCAAGAAGACGTGATGCTGTAATCACTGCCAAAGGCACTTCAACAAAGTACTGAGTAAAGGGTCTGAATACTTATGTAAATGTGATATCACATTTATATTTTTTTGTAAATTTGCAAACATTTCCAAAAAACTGTTTTTGCTTTGTCATTATGGGGTTGTGTGTGTAGATTGAAGGGGGGAAATTATTTTATACATTTTAGAATAAAGCTGTAACGTATCAAAATGTGGAAAAAAGTCAAGGGGTGTGAATACTTTCTGAATGCACTGCAATACTCTAAGATTTCTTGAATTTGTTCTGGATTTGGGGACTATGAAAAGACCCCTGGTGGCATGTCTGGTGGTGTAAGTATGTGTGTCAGAGTTGTGTGTAAGATGATAATGCAAACAATTTGGGATTTTCAAAATATTAATATTTCTTATAAAAATAAGTGATGCATTCAGTCTCTCCTCAACTCTTAGCCAAGAGAGACCGGCATGCATAGTATTTATATCAGCCCTCTGATTACAATGAAGAGCAAGATGTACTGCTCTGTTCTGGGCCAGCTGCAGCTTAATTAGGTCTTTCCTTGAAGCACTGGACCACACGACTGGAAAATAAACAAGATTAGACTAAACTAGAGCATGCAGAACTTTCTTTTAGGAGTGTGGTGTCAAAAAAGCAGAGTTTCTATTTATTACGGATAGACCTCTCCCCATCTTTACATCCATTGAATCTGTTTTGACCATGACAGTTCACAATCTAAGGTAACGTCAATTAATTTAGTCTCCTCAACTTGTTCAACAGCCACACCTTTCATTACCGGATTCAGCTGAGGTCTAGAATATAGGGAATGATATGTACCAAATACAATGCTCTTAGTCTTAGAGATGTTCAGGACCAGTTTATTACTGGCCACCCATTCCAAAACAGACTGCAACTCTGTTAAGGGTTTCCACTCAAGAGTGGTGCAGTGGTCTAAGGCACTGCATCGCGGTGCTTGAGGCATCACTACAGATCCGGGTTCGAACCTGGGCTGTGTTGCAGCCGGCCGTGACCGGGAGACACACAATTGGCCCAGCGTTGTACGGGTTGGGATGTCCTTGTCCCATCGTGCTTTAGCGACTCCTGTGGCGGCCCGGGCGCATGCACGCTGACATGGTCGGCAGTTGTATGGTGTTTCCTCCAACACATTGGTGCGGCTGGCTTCCGGGTTCAGCGAGCGGTGTCAAGAAGCAGTCCGGCTTGGCAGGGTCGTGTTTCGGAGGACGCATGGGCTCTCGACTTTCGCCTCTCAAGTCCATATGGGAGTTGCAGCGATTAGACAAGACTAACTACCAATTGGATATCACGAAATTGGGGAGAAAGAGGGATAAAACGTTTTTTTTTTTTTTTTTTTAAGTGACTTCATTAGCTGTGGTTGCTGATGCGTATATGGTTGAATCATAAGCATACACAAATGCTTCGTTTAATGCCAGTGGCAAAAATAGAAAAGAGTAAAGGGCCTAGAGAGATGCCCTGCGGTACACCACACTTTACATGTTTAACATTAGAGAAGCTTCCATTAAATAAATGCCTGAGTTCTATTAGATAGATAGCTCTGAATCCACAACATGGCAGAGGTTGAAAAGCCATAACAGATACGTTTTTCAACAGGTTATGGTCAATAATATTAAAGGCTGCACGGAAATCTAACAGTACAGCTCCCACAATATTCAATTTCTTTCAACCAATCAGTCATTTGTGTCAGTGCGATACATGTTGAGTGCCCTTCTCTATAAGCATGCTGAAAGTCTGTTGTTAATTTGTTTACAGAGAAATAGCATTGTATTTGGTCAAACACAATTTTTTTACAACAGTTTGCTAGGAGCTGGCAGCAAGCTGATAGGCCTGCTATTAGGACCAGTAAAGGCTGCTGTACCACGCCACTTTACCACATTCCGCTACCACTAGGGTAGTGGAATTACTTTGGCTTCCCTCCAGGCCTGAGTACAAAGTCTTTCCTCTAGGCTCAGATTAAAGATATGACAGATAGCAGTGGCTATAGAGTCAGCTTCCATCCTAAGTAGCTTTCCATCTAAGCTGTCAAAGCCCAGGAGGTTTGTCATTATTGATCGATAACTATTTTTCCACCTCACACTAACTTTCCAAATTCAAGGTTGCAATGCTTGTCTTTCATTATTTGTTTTCTTGTATATGAATACGATGGCTCACTGTCCGTTGTTGGCATTTTCTGCTAAAGTTTGCCCACTTTGCTAATGAAGTAATCAAAATAATGGCAACATCAAATGGTTTTGTGATAAGCCATCTGATTCGATGAAAGATGGAGTTGAATGTCTTTCTGCCCATAATTTCATTTAAAGTGCTCTAAAGTTTATTTTCCATCATTCTTTATATCATTGATATTGGCTTCATAGTACAGTTTCTTTTGTTGTGGAGTTTAGTCTCACAATTTCTCAATTTGCAGTAGGTCAGCCAGTCAGATGTGCAGCCAGATGTATTAGCCACTCCTTTAGCCCCATCTCTTTCAACCATACAGTTTTTCAATTCCTCAATCAATAAATGGAGCCTTGAACAGCTCTTAGTTTCTAAACAGGTGAATTGTTTAATCAATAATTTGAAGAGGCAATTTCATAAATTCATCAAGTGCAGCGTCTGGATGCTGCACTTCACATCCGACCAACAAATATGTTTATCATCATCCACATAAGTCACAGCAAAATATTTTGTATGATCTCTTATACAGTCATTTAGACCCAGCTTTTGGAACTTTGGCTTCCCTGGATATAGCCACAATATTGTGATCACTGCATCCAATGGGTACGGATATAGCTTTAGAACAAAGTTCTACAGTATTAGTAAAAATGTGATCAATACATGTGGTGATCTTGTTCCTGTAGTGTTTGTAAACACCCTGGTACATTGATTAATCATTTGAACCAGATTACAGGCACTGTTTACAGTAAGAAGCTTCCTCTTGAGCGGACAACTTGATGAAAACCAGTCAATATTTTAGGTCCAAGAAAGTAGACCTCTGTTTACATCACATAGAATATCAAGAATTTCACACATTATTTAGATACTGACTGTTAACACCTGGTGGCCTATAGCAACACCCCAAAAGAAAAGGCTTTAGATGTGTCAAGTGAACCTGCAACCACAACACTTCAATAACACTTGACATAAGATCTTCTAAGCATTACAAGGATATGGCTCTGAATATACAGTTGCAGTCGGAAGTTTACATACACCTTAGCCAAACAAACTGGCCAAACAGTTCTATTTTTGTTTCATCAGACCAGAGGACATTTCTCCAAAAAGTACGATCTTTGTCCCTATGTGCAGTTGCAAACCGTAGTCTGGCATTTTTAGGGTGGTTTTGGAGCAGTGGCTTCTTCCTTGCTGAGCGGCCTTTCAGGTTATGTCGACATAGGACTCATTTTACTGTGGATATAGATACTTTTGTACCGGTTTCCTCCAGCATCTTCACAAGGTCCTTTGCTGTTGTTCTGGGATTGATTTGCACTTTTCGCATCAAAGTACATTCATCTCTAGGAGACAGAACGCGTCTTCTTCCTCAGCGGTATGATGGCTGCGTGGTCCCATGGTGTTTATACTTGCGTACTATTGTTTGTACAGATGAACGTGGTACCTTCAGGCGTTTGGAAATTGCTCCCAAGGATGAACCAGACTTCCAGAGGTCTTGGCTGATTTTTTGATTTTCCCATGATGTCAAGCAAAGAGGCACTGAGTTTGAAGGTAGGCCTTGAAATACATCTATAGGTAAACCTCCAATTGACTCAAATGATGTCAATTAGCCTATCAGAAGCTTCTAAAGCCATGACATTTTCTGGAATTTTCCAAGCGGTTTAAAGGCACAGTCAACATAGTGTAAGTAAACTTCTGACCCACTGGAATTGTGATACAGTGAATTATAAGCAAAATAGTCTGTAGACAATTGTTGGGAAAATTACTTGTGTCATGCGCAAAGTAGATGTCCTAACCGACTTGCCAAAACTATAGTTTGTTAACAAGAAATTCGTGGAGTTGTTGAAAAACGAGTTTTAATGACTTCAACCTAAGTTATGTAAACTTCCGACTTACTCTGTATACTTCTAAACCTCACACATAAGCATTCCTGCCTCTATAGATTTTATATCCTTGTAGTGCTACTGCTGTATAATCAAATTAATTATGTGAGTGAGTCTCTGAAATGGCTAATATATGAATGTTATATGATGTTTTTCCTGGGTAGCTTATCAGAGATAGACATAATACTGAAAAGAGCAAACAAAGCAAGAGAAAATATATTAATTCAGCAGTCCATTAATCAATAGGTGTGTGTGCGCGCTGCGTGGTTGAAGCAAAGAACCCATAGGCCTGGCTCTCTCACCCCTTCCTGGCTTCTGGGAGGGAGGGTGGACAATGAGCCTGTCATAGCGGATGTAAGCAATGTCCCCACACTCTGTCGCAGCTTTCATGGCTGAGAACTCTTTCCTCTTCTGTCGCACAACTTCAAGATAGTCCTCATTGAGGAAGATGTACATTCCTCTCAAGTTCTTGGCTCTTTCCAGACCAGCTACATTGTCCTGAACCTCAGGAACTTGACAACTATCGGCCTGGGCCTGTAAACCTGGGTTTTCCAGTTCTGTGGGCGGTTCTTCCCCTCAATCTTCCTGTGGTCTTCAATTTAATCAGAAATCATCCCTCCGTCTAGGTCTCATGTGGAGATTCTGAAATTCCATCCGCAACCATGTTGTTCCGCCTTGTTGTCCCTCATTGTTATCATGTATTCACACACAGAACTGATGTCCTATCTCACTGATTTACAGATTGCTGTCATCTTGCCGTTCTCCTGTTTCAACTCATTGAGCTGACCCTGGGAGAACTGCAAACTGTTCTTCAGGTACTGGACCTCAGGTTGTCTATTCTTTTATTAGTTGAATCCACCAGTATTTGAACAAAACACTTCTTTTGCCCGCAGAACAGCCTCAATTCGTCAGGGCATGGACTACAAGGTGTCGAAAGTGTTCCACAGGGATGCTGGACCATGTTGACTCCAATAGTTCCCACAGTTGTGTCAAGTTGGCTGGATGTCCTTTGGTTGGTGGACCATTCTTGATACACACGGGAAACTGTGGAGCATGAAAAACCCAGCAGTGTTGCAGTTCTTGAAACACTCAAACCGGTGCGCCAAGCACCTACTACCATAACGTGTTCAAAGACACTTTATCCTTTGTCTTGCCCATTCACCCCCCAGTTCCCCTCAGACCCTGCTATACACCACCTCCCAGTTCCCCTCAGACCCTGCTATACCCCACCTCCCCAGTTCTCCTCAGACCCTGCTATACACCACCTCCCCAGTTCCCCTCAGACCCTGCTATACCCCGCCTCCCAGTTCCCCTCAGACCCTGCTATACCCCGCCTCCCAGTTCCCCTCAGACCCTGCTATACCCCGCCTCCCAGTTCCCCTCAGACCCTGCTATACCCCGCCTCCCAGTTCCCCTCAGACCCTGCTATACCCCGCCTCCCAGTTCCCCTCAGACCCTGCTATACCCCGCCTCCCAGTTCCCCTCAGACCCTGCTATACCCCACCTCCCCAGTTCCCCTCAGACCCTGCTATACCCCACCTCCCCAGTTCCCCTCAGACCCTGCTATACACCACCTCCCCAGTTCCCCTCAGACCCTGCTATACCCCGCCTCCCAGTTCCCCTCAGACCCTGCTATACCCCGCCTCCCAGTTCCCCTCAGACCCTGCTATACCCCGCCTCCCAGTTCCCCTCAGACCCTGCTATACCCCGCCTCCCAGTTCCCCTCAGACCCTGCTATACCCCGCCTCCCAGTTCCCCTCAGACCCTGCTATACCCCGCCTCCCAGTTCCCCTCAGACCCTGCTATACCCCGCCTCCCTGTTCCCCTCAGACCCTGCTATACCCCGCCTCCCTGTTCCCCTCAGACCCTGCTATACCCCGCCTCCCTGTTCCCCTCAGACCCTGCTATACCCCGCCTCCCCTCAGACCCTTCCATACCCAGCCTCCCCTCAGACCCTTCCATACCCAGCCTCCCCTCAGACCCTTCCATACCCAGCCTCCCCTCAGACCCTTCCATACCCAGCCTCCCCTCAGACCCTTCCATACCCAGCCTCCCCTCAGACCCTTCCATACCCAGCCTCCCCTCAGACCCTTCCATAGCCAGCCTCCCCTCAGACCCTTCCATACCCAGCCTCCCCTCAGACCCTTCCATACCCAGCCTCCCCTCAGACCCTTCCATACCCAGCCTCCCCTCAGACCCTTCCATACCCAGCCTCCCCTCAGACCCTTCCATACCCAGCCTCCCCTCAGACCCTTCCATACCCAGCCTCCCCTCAGACCCTTCCATACCCAGCCTCCCCTCAGACCCTTCCATACCCAGCCTCCCCTCAGACCCTTCCATACCCAGCCTCCCTGTTCCCCTCAGACTGGATAGTAGTTTGTTACTGGGATATGTCTACACAGCATGTCAGCATAACCTCACCTAGTACTGCTTCTCTGTCTGTCTAGACCCGTGAGTGGCACATTTTCATTCAACCTTAATTTATCCAGGTTTGTCTCATTGAGGGAGCGGTGTGAGGGGACTCTGTACCTTGCTGCTCAGTTTGAGTATGTCAATCTCCTCTCTCTGTTTGCTGAGAGTCTCGTTCATGCTGCACAGGTGGTCGCTCATCATACTGAGTTGTTCCTTGTAACTCCTCTTGGTCGTGGCAAGCTCATCCTGAAAGACAAGGAGCAGGTTGTGGTTAGTTAGAGCCAGTATGATTGTTCAAGGTAATTTGCCATGTCTCAGTTGGAGCATGGATCTTGCAATGCCAGGGTTCCATTCCCGGGCCACCCATACTTAAAAATGTATGAACGATTGATTAAAAGTCACTTTGGATAAAAGCGTCTGCTAAATGGCATTTCATTGAATAAATGGGAAATCTTACAAAAAAAACAGCAAAAAATTTGAGGACCAAGTTCAGGACAAATATGCATAACACAACTACCAATGTAATAAAGCTGATTTTATTCTATCTGGGATAAGCTGCTTTCTTTCAGTCTGAAAATTACACAACAGACGTTGTTTACCTGCAGACGTGTGAAGTTCTGATTAGCCAATTTGACCTCCTCAGTCAGCGTCTCCCGTGACTTCTCTGCAATGGCCAGACGCTTGGCCAGGGCTCGACACTGGGGGGGGGGGGGGGGGGGGGTTACAACACAGGAGATGGCTCACTATTTTAAAAAATAGATAAGTTATAGGATGAAAAATACCATAGTTTTGGCGCAGCTGCACAGCCTATTTTTATTTTAACAAAACGATACTTGGAGTCAAATTATGTATGTATTAAAGGAAGGAAGACGTGAGGGGAAATGTTTGAGTGACTGGTCCAACTAGTAAGTTGGTCTTCTGTAGATCAGCATCTCAATGGAGCTTGACTATGTGTAACTTTGTTCCCCATATATCTCCCCAGTGTCCACCGACAAAATAGGAGCTACATATCCTTAAAAAGTATGTGCTTACGCACGTGTGTGTCATGTCTCACCTCAGCGTGGAAGTTAACAGCCTTGCTGTCAGAGACCTGTAGCTGTGTGGTGAGTTCTCCTACTCTGGCCATGTAGTGAGCCTTAATCAGCTGTTCTCTGGACTCCTCGTCTCCCACCTGTACACACAGAGACAGACCAACGACAACTTTACATCAAGTGGCTCTTATACCTGTGTTGTAATTACACTAGTATAACAAGGTTGTATAAGCATGTTACTACATAGTACTCATTCAAGCATTTATTCAAGCAGTCAGTGTCATTCCAAAGTATGACAATCTATTCATTAATGAGTTCATTCGTCCATCTTTTCAGGAAAGCATTGAGACTAGTCCCGTGAAAGAGGGGAAAAGGAACAGACTTTAAAGAATAGTTGGGTCATGAAAAACAAGACAAACTTACTTCCTCGTTGGTAGGAGTTGTGGTCAACATGCCAACCTAATGCGAGAGATGCAAAACACAGAAACACATTAGTTAGTAACTAACTCCCTATGAGAAAGCTATAAAATGTAAGACTGGTCCCAGATCTGTTTGTGCTGTTTTGCCAACTTCTACAGTTATTGTTGGAGATACAGCACAAACAGATCAGGGTCCAGGCCAATAAAACCCATTTCCCTACCACTGAAATCATATAAAACACTACAGGCCCCTAATATTGACTGACGAAACTGGATTGGAAAGGAATAACATCTATAAAAGCCTGTGAAGAGTGTAGCTGGTTGTTAATGACATGACAACAGTGTCCAGTGACTAACCGCACAAACCGTGTACTGAGTGAGTGGGTGGGTGTTCGCCTGGTCCCAGATCCGTTTGTGCTGTCTTGCCAGCTCCTATGGTCGTTGTTATGCCAAACAATGAGAACCACCATAGGACAACACAAATAGATCTGGGACGCATCCCAATAATATAAATGTTTTCCTTAAATTGTACACTAGTTCACTACTTCCCAAAAATCTAAAAACATTGGATTGGTGAAAGCATGCGCTAGAGGGAGTTTCCAACATTTCTTATACCCATCAGTTATTTTCAAATCAGTGAAGGATAGTGAACAAGTGCATACTTGGGGGAAAGGAGAGATGATTGGGACAGAGCCAGAGACTGATAATACAACTCACTGGAGTTGCAAAGGGCCGGAAACTTTCCAGAAATTTTCCATGGGAAGTTAAGCCCGGGAATGTAGCTTAAATTCATCAAATAAGTTAGCTTATAACAGTGAACCTTTTTTGTGGGATACACAGAAGGCAATTCTAGGTCTTGTGGCATATTTTGGTTAAACTATCCCTGCATGCACAGTGCATTCTTTCATCACATGTACAGCTGATTCTCAAGATCTTGCACACTAATGAGATGCTATTGAGCCCACACTACTACACTGAGCCAAGGACTACATGCTTTCTTGTAAGTTTTGAACACAGTACTGGGTGGGGTGAATATATTTTATATGACGTACATAATCTTTTGTTAATTAGCAAATAGTAGCCTACAGCAAAGTGTGTTTAAATCATTTCTAACTTGTTAACATTTTCTGCTAGTTAGTTTTTGCTACCATGTGGGTTTTAGCTTGCTTGAGCCTGCTAACTGAGTGTTAATTCACCTGTTTCCATACATGTTTCATTTTAAAACATTTATCTTACAAAAGGAGTTGTTTAATCTAACTGATTAACTATTCATCTGTACATAGAATTGTATAATATTTTTTTTCTATTCTTTACAGGAAAATGCCACAGGCACTATCTGATATGTGGAGACATTTCACTGCAGCTAATGTAGAAGGAAAAGCTGTGTACATTTGCAAATATTGTGCCAAATCATATGTGAAGAACGCAACAAAGATGCAGAATCATCTGGCCAAGTGCATAAAGTTCCCTCAGCGCTCACAACAAGTAACCTCTGACAAATGTCCCTCTACTTCTATTCGAGGTGAAAATGAAGAATCAGACACCTTATCGATAGCAACAGCTCATGGTCCTCCTGGAATCTGTTTTTTTGACTCAATGGAGGAACGTAGTCAGAGAAATGCTGATGAATGTCTTGCTACAGCTGTGTATGCAACTGGTTCACCTCTGATGCTCACAGGCAATGTGTATTGGAAGAGATTTCTGAATGTTCTTCCCCCAGCATACACCCCTCCAACCAGACATGTTTTATCTACTAATTTGCTGGATGCAGATTTCAACAGAGTTCAAGGTCAAGCAAATCATAGAGAAAGCAGACTGTGTTGCAATCATCTCTGATGGGTGGTCGAATGTTCGTGGGAATAATTAACTAAACCCCTCAACCAGTATTCTACAAGAACACAGACACAAGGTACAACAGACACACCGGTCTCTATATTGCAGATGAGCTGAAGGCAGTCATCAATGACCTTGGACCACAGAAGTTAATTGCACTGGTGACAGTCAATGCTGCAAACATGAAGGCTGCTTGGTCTAAAGTGGAGGAGTCATACCCTCACATCACACCCATTGGCTGTGCTGCTCATGCATTTAATCTGCTCCTCAAGGACATCATGGAACTGGAAACAATGGATACACTCCACAAGAGAACCAAGGAAATGGTTAGGTATGTGAAGGGTCATCAAGATATAGCAGCAATCTACCTCACCAAGCAAAGTGAGAAGAATAAGAGCACCACATTGAAGCTGCCCAGCAACACCCATTGGGGTGGTGTTGTCATCATGTTTGACAGTCTCCTGGAGGGGAAGGAGTCTCTCCAAGAAATGGCCATGTCACAGTCTGCTGATATGGACAGCCCCATCAAGAGGATCCTCCTGGATTATGTATTTTGGGAGAGAGTGGTAAGCAGCCTGAAACCTATAGCAGTTGCCATTGCACGGACTGAGGGAGACAATGCCATCCTGTCTGATGTTCAGACTCTGCTTGCAGATGTAAGAGAAGAAATCCGTACTGCCCTGCCCACTTCACTGTTGCTCCAAGCAGAGGAAACTGCATTCTGAAATACATCAAAAAGCATGAAGACGTCTGCCTGAAACCCATACACGCCGCAGCGTACATGTTGGACCCCAAGTATGCTGGCAAAAGCATCCTGTCTGGTGCAGAGAACAACAAGGCCTATGGTGTCGTCACTACCGTGTCTACCAAGGTTCTTGGCAGTCTGGCGAAGTACACTTCCAAGTAAGGGCTTTGGGATGGAGATGCAATATGGCAGTTGTGCCAACATTTCTCATCAGCCACCTGGTGGAAGGGACTTTGTGGATCTGAGGCTCTTTCCCCTGTTGCCTCAATCATCCTCCAAATCCCACCAACATCAGCCACCTCAGAGCACACCGGTCCTTGTTTGGGAACAAACACACACCAAAGCACGGAACCGGCTGACCAATACAAGGGATGAAAAATTGGTGGACATCTGGGCAAATTTGAGGCTTTTTGAGCCTGACAACAAGTCATCCTCAACAAGGTTGGAAAGTGACAGTGAAGATGAGGCCTCAGAGTCTGATGTTCAAGAGGTGGACATTGAGGAGGTCCAGGGAGTTGACATGGAAGTTTGCAATTATGTCTACTTATGACAAGGTAAAAGGTTTATGTTTGTCTCCATACGATATTGTAAATATATCCAATACAAAAAACATCTACATTTAAATGGTATTAATATTTATTTGCATATATTTCTGTTAATTTTCATACATTCCCATTAATTCCCACCTCTGAATATTCCCCAAAATGTGCAACCCTACAACTCACTGAAGCCAAAACACTAAAACCTATTTTATGGCTGCTCCCGCGATGACGTGTCTGACTCATTTGGTGGGAAAGGGGAGGGTTGGAAAGGGAGGAATGATCTCCCTAGATTTCATCTCACATCATGCCAGTCTCAGCAGACAACTATCAAGTAATGAAACATGAGGATGAAGCATAATAAAAACACCATTGAATAAAAATAAGGATGCAAAATTCCGAAGTTATCAGTTTTTATGAAATCCCTGTTGATGGATTCTTGCAACTCAAAATTAAAAATAAAATAAAAAAACAAGTGAAGATCGTAACTACCAGACTGGTGCTTATCATAGCGTCCTTCCCTACTCCTCTCTCCTCCAGCTCTCCATCATCCAGGCTGGTGAGGGCTGGGCTGCCCAGACCCAGGGAGAGGGCTGAGGCTGGGCTGCCTCCTCCTCCTCCTCCTCCTCCTCCCAGGGCAGAGGAGAGCTGTGTCTCCAAGTCCTGGATGCGTTGGCTCTCCTTCTCCAGCCTCACCCTGCCCAGCTGGGTCTCCAGCAGCCAGTGCTCCTTCTCCTGCTCCAGACGAGCGATCTTCTCCTGGCTCGCCATCACCTGGGGTGGTAAGGGGAGGAGGGAGAGAGGTAAGAGGACTTATATACTTCTCTATAACACTTATCTAGTCAGTAACCAAATGGGTTACATTGAGAATAAAGAGGCAGACTTAGGACCTGTGTCCTTACAAACTGGAGAGTAGAAGGAAGGAACATGGAAATACAATCAATACCTGTTGTGTGAGTCCCTGTCTGCTCTCTGTAGAGCTGGTTAGAACACGGCGGTTCAACAGGGCCTCTCTGTATGGAACAGACTCAGCTCTGGGCTGGATACACAGACAGGACAGTCAAATACACACTGTTATACTGAACCACAACAGTTAAGTGGATGTTCCACTGTTTGCTTTAGACTGCCTGGAGTGTCAGATGAGTGGGCTTTATACTTTTGGGATTATTCTATTGGTTCCCACATCCTATTTCATCAGGCACGCTTAATCAAACACAGCATTAGTAAAATATTTTGGAATAGTATTTGAACCCAGGTCTGTGACGTGGCCAGCAAAGCCAGGCAACAACTGACCTTTCTGATGGCGTGCATGTAGTCAGAAGCCTTCTTCTTGTTACCCAGCATGCTCTCTGCCTGCAGGGGGTTAAGGGCCCCCACCCCCCCTCTCGGACCATAGCCTGTCGAAGATGTAAAGAAATCCAGGTTGTTGCTGAAGAACGTCGCAATCTGTAGTAAAAAGGTACAGCATTCATATTAAGGTAAGACTTTACAGCATACAGGTATAGGCACTAATGCTTAATAAATTTGTTCTAAGCATGTATAAGCCTTCATGTGTTAAGACAGTATTGGTGAGCCATATACATAGTCTTCTAGGTCTATATTTTGCAGTCCAGACTGCTATTTGAATATCAACAATCTATCAAGTTTGTATACTCCAGAATATGGTGCTGAAAAAGTGCATTTAAAACGTGAAAGAAGTTTATAACATCTGATTCATGACAAACTTTCCTTTACACACTTATCCTACAGAACTTCACTGTTCCTTTAAGGAGATCAGTGGGCGAAGTCAAGGAAGGGATGACAGAATACAGACAGATCTCACACACTCCTACCACTGTTGACCCGGTTTCTTTCTCAATCTTTCCTTGACTCCACCCATCTTATCTCCTCGCCTCCTTTTCAAAATATATTGGAGAAGACGGTCCGAGGGGAGGGTCCTTGAGAAAGATGAATTGAGCCAGTCTGATAACCTCATGGTAAACATCCTTCTTATAAAACTCTGGAACACAGTCATGGAAGTCGAACTCAGCAACCAGCCCTCTTCACTATTAAAACTATAATACCAAAAAAGAACAGCTTGCGTATCTACCTCATACATACCCTCGGGCAACTTGGAAAATACATTAAAGTAGTTGTAAAAGGCATTAACCAAATCTATAACTTGCAAACTTCAAAATAAAACAGTCCTCTGAGGTGTTCAACAGTGCGTCCCTGTTGAACACCTGCCTACACACTGTAAACCTCTCCTGGAGTAGTGACCTGTCAAGCTGAGGACAGGACTTTTACTTTAGACCCTAGAAAATAAATCTATAAAATGCTCTGGTGATGATAGCCTCCACACACACAGCTAGATCACGTGAAGGATGACCACAGCTCTACAAGTGTTCTTACCGTGCGTGTGCCCACGCGCTAATGTGTCTATTAAAGTGTCCTCACAACTGATCATAAACCTCTAGCCTAGAGGCCTGGAGAGATGGTCTCTCGTTACTAAACATTAACATTATTCACCACTAACTACTAGCCCAACGCTCCAAGGACTGTGTGGATCAGTTGGTTAGCCCTACGCTCCAAGGACTGTGTGGATCAGTTGGTTAGCCCTACGCTCCAAGGACTGTGTGGATCAGTTGGTAAGGTCGTGTGTTCAATTCCTGCAGGGCTCATACACATGCTTCTAAAGTATATACTCACAGCTCTGTCTGTTTCAAAGCCCCCAGCCTTTATCTGGGGTACATAGCTGTAAACACTGATATGGTGCGGATCTGTGAACACTTCCCATCTGCCCCAGCTGAGCTCCCCCTCTCTGTGGTCATGTATTGTAAACGACCAATCAGCACAGTTGATGAGCCAGATACTACTTCAACTCTACTGATCATATCAACAACAAAAAATATATAAAACTCTGGCCACAAAGTTGGAAGCACAGAATCGTATTGAATGTCATTGTATGCTGTAGCGTTAAGATTTCCAATCACTAGAACAAAAGGGGCCTAGCCCGAACCATGAAAAACAGTCCCAGACCATTATTCCTCCTCCAGCTCAGTTGGCTCTATACAGTCGGGCAGGTAGCGTTCTCCGGGCATCCGCCAAACCCAGATTCGTCCGTCAGACTGCCAGATGGTGAAGCGTGATTCATCACTCCAGAAAACACGTTTCCACTGCTCCAGAGTCCAATGGCGGTGAGCTTTTCACCACTCTAGCCAACACTTGGCATTGTGATCTTAGGCTTGTGTGGTGCTGCTCGACCGAGGAAACCCATTTCATGAAGCTCCCAACGAACAGTTCTTGTGCTGACATTGACTCCAGAGGCAGTTTGGAACTCGGTAGTGAGTGTTGCAACCGAGGACAGATGATTTTTACGCACTACAGCACTCGGCAGTCCTGTTCTACGAGTTTACAGTTGACCGGGGCAGCTCTAGCAAGGAAGACATTTTACAAACTGACTTGTTGGAAAGGTTGCATCCTATGACCGTGCGACGTTGAAAAGTCACGGAGCTCTCAGTAAGGGCATTCTACTGCCAATTTTTGTCTATGGAGATTCTATGGCTGTGTGCTCGATTTTGCACACACTACATACTATTTCCTTTTTGCCAATATTTTTTTTTTACACAAAATAATAACGAGACTATATACACAAGGAGTACCGGTACGGAGTCAATGTGCCAGGGTACGAGGTAGTTGAGGTAATATGGATTAAATCTGGCAAACCAACAACCAGCAAGAAACAGAAACCTCCTTTAGCGCGTGGGGTGGGGAAAAAAAGTGGACAGAGACTTGCTAGCTACAGTAGCTAGCTAGGATTTTCTACAAGAAATCTGCCTTCATAAATAAAAGCTTCTCCCAAGTGGGTGTGACACCTACTCCTGTTGCCTGCTGCTTGGATTCCACCTGGCGATCTGTTCACCGGCTGCACAGTACTGTCTTTTATCGATGGCGGTTATGATATCGTTTAGGACCTTGAGCGTGGCTGCGGTGCACCCATGACCAGCTCAGAAACCAGATTGCATAGTGGAGAAGGTAAGGTGGGTTTCGAAATGGTCAGTTATCGGTTTGTTGACTTGGCTTTTGAAGATTTTATAAAAAAGGCAGGGTAGGATGGATATAGGTCTATAACAGTTTGGGTCAAGAGTGTCTCCCCCTTTGAAGAGAGGGATGACCGCAGCAGCTTTCCAATCTTTGGGCATCTCAGACAATACGAAAGAGAGGTTGAATAGGCTTGTAATAGGGGTTGCAACAATTTCAGCAGATCATTTTAGAACGAGAGGGTCCAGATTGTCTAGCCCAGCTGATTTGTAGGGATCCAGATTTGAGCTCTTTCAGATCATCAGCTGTCTGGATTTGGGTGAAGGAGAAGCGACGAGGGGGGGGGCTGAGATGTTGGCCGGGGTAGGGGTAGCCAGGTGGAAAGCATGGCCAGCGGTAGAAAAATGCTTATTGAAACGATCGATTATTGTAGTTTTATCGGTGGTGACAATGTTTCTTACCCTCAGTGCAGTGAGCAGATGGGAGGTGCTCTTATTCTCCATGGACTTCTCCATGAAAAGCTGAAATGTCTTGAGTCAATAAGTATTCAACCCCTGTGTTCCCCTTAAATAAGTTCAGGACTAAACAAATGTGCTTAACAAGTCACATAACAAGTTGCATGAATTCACTGTGTGCAATAATAGTGTTAAACATGATTCTTTGAATGACTGATCTCTGTACCCTACACATACCGATAATTGTAAGGTCCCTCAGTCAAGCAGTGAATTTCAAACAGATTGAGCCACAAAGGTCAGGTAGGTTTTCCAATGCCTCACAAAGAAGGGCACATATTGGTAGATGGGTGAAAATTTAAAAAAGCAGACATGGAAAATCCCTATGAGGCATGGTGAAGTTATTAATAAACACTTTGGATGGTGTATCAATACACGCAGTCACTGCAAAGATACAAGCGTCCTTCCTAACTCAGTTGCCAGAGAGGAAGGAAACCGCTCAGGGATTTCACCATGAGACAATGATGACTTTAAAACAGTAACAGAGTTCAATGGCTGTGATCGGAGAAAACTGAGGATGGATCCACATTGTAGTTATTCCACAATACTAACCTAATAGAGCTGGTGAAAAAGGAAGCCTGTACATAATAAATATTCCAGAACATGCATCTTGTTTGCAAAGGCACTAAAATAATACTGCCTAAAATGTTGCAAAGCAATTCACTTTTTGTCCTGAATACCAAGTGTTATTGTATTTGCCCCAAACATACAACACATTACCAAGTACCACTCTTCATATTTTCAAGCATAGTGGTGGCTGAACCATGTTATCGGTATGCTTGTAATCGTTAAGGACTGGGGAGTTTTTCAAGATAAAAAAATAAATAGAATGGAGCTAAGCACAGGCAAAATTATGCATGCATAGACATGGAAATGGTATCCACGAGTTCATCTGACTCTGGAGAAGATAAAGGGCTTCATTGCCAAAATCCTGAAGTATTGCTTTAAGGTTAGGCATAAGGTTAGCAGTGTGGTTAAGGTTAGCTTTAAAATCACATTTTAGAAATAGGGAGTGTTTATGACTTCATGGTTGTGGTAACTAGTGATGACCAGTGATGCCAGCAGACACTCATTGGCAGTGCTGTTAGACACGGTTATCCAAACCAACTATCTGTTAAGTATTAACTTGCCGGTGCTGTTGGTGGGCACACCCAGCATCTCGTTTGTCTAACTAAATAGTGGTACATGGTCCTACCTTGTCGGTGGTGTTGGTGAACATGCCCAGGGAAGCCAGCAGACACTCGTTAGTGGTGCAGAGCTTCTGAGTGACTGTAGGCAACTGCTGTTCCAGACCGGCCTTCTGGCTGTAGTGCTTAGACATCTCTATAGAGAGGAGAGAGAGATAGACAGACACTTACTCTAAAATATATATATATATATTTTTTTTATAATAAATATATATAAAATTCTCAGCAATCTACACACAATACTGCATAATGACAAAGCGAAAAAACAGGTTATTAGAAATGTATTAAAAATAAGCAGAAATACCTTATTTACATAAGTATTCAGACTCTTTGCTATGAGACTCGAAATTGAGCTCAGGTGCATTCTGTTTTTATTGATCATCCTTGAGATGTTTCTACAACTTGATTGGAGTCCACCTGTGGTAAATTCAATTGATTGGACATGATTTAGAAAGGCACACACCTGTCTATGTAATGTCCCACAGTTGACAGTGCATGTCAGTGCAAAAACCAAGGCATGAGGTCGAAGGAATTTTCCGTAGAGCTCCAAGACAGGATTGTGTCAAGGCACAGATATGGGGAAGGGTACCAAGACATTTCTGCAGCATTGAAGGACCCCAAGAACAGACTGCCTCCATTTTTAAATTGAAGAAGTTTGGAACCCCCAAGACTCTTCCTGGAGCTGGCTGTCCGGCCAAACTGAGCAATCGGGGGAGAAGGGCCTTGGTCAAGGAGATGACCAAGAACCCAGAGTTCCTCTGCGGAGATGGGGGAACCTTCCAGAAGGACAACCATCTCTGCAGCACTCCACCAATCAGGCCTTTATGGTAGAGAGGCCAGATGGAAGCCACTCCTCAGTGAAAGGCACATGACAGCCCGCTTGGAGTTTGCCAAAAGGCACCTAAAGACTCACACCATGAGAAACAAGATCCTCTGGTTTGATGAAACCAATATTGAACTATTTGCCCAGAATGCCAAGCGTTACAGCTGCAGAAAACCTGGCACCATCCCTACGGTGAAGCGTGGTGGTGGCAGCATCATGCTGTGGAATGTTTTTCAGCAGCAGGGACTGGGAGACTAGTCAGGATCGAGGCAAAGATGAACAGAGCAAAGTAGAGAGAGATCCTTGACAAAACCCTGTTCCAGAGAGCTCAGGACCTCAGACTGGGGTGAAGGTTCACCTTCCAACAGGACAACGAGCCTAAGCACACAGCCAAGACAATGCAGGAGTGGTTTTGGGAAATGCCTCTGAATGTACTTGAGGGACCCAGCCAGACCCCAGTCTTGAACTCAATCGAACATCTCTGAAGAGACCTGAAAATAGCTGTGCAGCAATGCTCCCCATCCATCCTGACAGAGCTTGAGAGGATCTGCAGAGAATGGGAGAAACTGCCCAAGTACAGGTGTGCCAAGCTTGTAGCGTCATACCCAAGAAGACTCAATGCTGTAAATCGCTGCAAAAAGGTGCATTAACAAAGTAATAAGTAAAGGGTCTGAATACTTATCTAAATGAGAAATAAAATATTTTTTTTGTATATAAATTAGTAAAAACATGTTTTTGCTTTGTCATTATGGGGTAGTGTGTGTAGGTTGAGGGGGAAAAAAACAAAATGTATCAACTTTAAAATAAGGCGGTAACGTAGCAAAATGTGGAAAAAGTAAAGAGGTTTGAATACTTTCCGAAGGCACTGTACACAAACATCTCTACAGACACAGAAAGGAGAGATGGGGTTTAGACATCTCTACATACATAAAGGAAGGAACAGGGGACACATTTATCAGTTCCACATGAAGACAGCATGTATACTGCTTTATAACGGTTAAACTTAAAGCCCATTTATGGCCATTCCGGTGTCTGCATTGGCCGTAGAGCATTTAGTGCGATGCGGCCTCAGCATTAGTCAGCACATTCACACTTACTGCGCTTTCTCAGATCAGAGCTGTTGTGAATGAAGTTATCAAGGAAGTGAGTGTGTGTTTATACAGGACGCACCGCCCCCACATACGGCAACAAATCGTAGGGCGCTATACGAAGCACTACGCATTGTTTCAACATTTAGGAGGCGCATGGCGATATGGTACGGAGCTTGATTTGCCCTCCGCAAGCCTCTGGAGGCTCCGCAATTGCGTCACACCGTACGCAGCCTCTGGCTTCCCGGATCAAGCATAAAAATAGGCTTTTAGACATCTCTACAGAACACAGAAGAACAGACATTTCTTGTTGTTCTGTTTTTTAAATGGATTGTGTGTGTACCTGTTTGACATTTTACTGTATTGTTAGGAGCTAGTAACATGAGCATTTCGCTGCACCCATTATAACATCTGCTTAACTGTGTACGCAACCAACAAACTTTAAATTTGGAAGGAGAGTGGCTTGAACATTAGTCTACAAAAACACTAATTAGAAATAATAATTTTATAGTAAAAAAAAATTTTTTTAAGTAATATTTCACCTTTGACGGCATCGTGAAGACTGTGTAGACAGGCAGCCAGCTGGGTGAAGACAGCAGAGCAACTGCTCTGGGGCATGGCGTCCTGTCGAACACCTGGAAAACAATTTTAAACATTACTCCAGAGTAGCGCAACGGTCTAAGGCACTGCATCTCAGTGCAAGAGGCGTTACTATAGTACCTGGTTCGAATCCAGGACGTAGCACATCCGACCGTGATTGGGAGTCTCATAAGGTAGCGCACAATTGACCCAGCGTCATCCGGGTTTGGCCGTCATTGTAAATAAGAACAAATTCTTAACTGACTTGCCTAGTTAAATAAACAAAGAAACTACTGTCTATACCCAACTTCCAACCTGAAACTGTACTGGAGCTACCAGATAAGTAATATCAGACCCAGTAGGGTCTAGAGAAAATTATCCCAACTCAGCCCAGCTTCCTCTAGACCATTACATTGTCAGAAGGAAACTGAAATGAGTCTGCTGCCTTACCCCAACCCTTCTGAATCCTCCCTCTCCTTTAGTTCCCTATCACTCACGAGGAAAGGATCCTCCCTCTCCTCTAGTCCTATAGACAGTAGCTATTCAATTTGTCAAACAGGTTAGTTATCAAGGCTATAGATTACAAATACATTATTCAAGATCGTATACAGGACACAGCAAATAATTTCTCCAGTTCGACCCTAGTCACTTTGTAAAGCCAGTAAGATGATATACAGTGCATCCGGAAATACAGACCCATTCACTTTACACCTTGTTGCGTTACAGCCTCATTCTAAAATGGATTAAATAATTTTTTCCCACACAATAACCCATAATGACAAAGAAAAAACAGGTTTAAACATTTTTGCAAATACACACACAGTTGAAGTCAGAAGTTTACATACACCTTAGCCAAATAAATTTAAACTCAGTTTCACAATTCCTGACATTTAATCCTAGTAAATATTCCCTGTTTTAGGTCAATTAGGATCACCACTGTATTTTAAGAACGTGAAATGTCAGAATAGTAGAGATTTTTTTAAATTTATTTCATCACATTCCGAGGGGTTAGACATTTACATACACTCAATTAGTATTTGGTAGCATTGCCTTTAAATTGTTTAACTTGGGTCAAATGTTTTGGGTAGCCTTCCACAAGCTTCCCCCATTCCTCCTGACAGAGCTGGTGTAACTGAGTCAGGATTGTAGGCCTCCTTGCTCACACACGCTTTTTCCGATCTGCCCACAAATGTTCTACAGGATTGAGGTCAGGGCTTTGTGATGGCCACTCCAATACCTTGACTTTGTTGTCCTTGAGCCATTTGGCCACAACTTTGGAAGTATGCTTGGGGTCATTGTCCATTTGGAAGAGCCATTCGCGACCAAGCTTTAACTTCCTGACTGATGTCTTGAGATGTTGCTTCAATATATCCACATCATTTTCTTTCCTCATGATGCCATCTATTTTGTGAAGTACACCAGTCCCTCCTGTAGCAAAGCACCCCCACAACATGATGCTGCCACCCCTGTGCTTCGCGTTTGGGATGGTGTTCTTCTGCTTGCAAGCATCCCCCTTTTCTCCAAAAAGTACAATCTTTGTCCCCATGTGCAGTTGCTAACCAAAGTCTGGCTTTTTTATGGCAATTGTGGATTAGTGGCTTCTTCCTTGCTGAGCGGCCTTTCAGGTTATGTCAATATTGGAGTCGTTTTACTGTGGATATAGATACTTTTGTACCGGTGTCCTCCAGCACCTTCACAAGGTCCTTTGCTGTTGTTCTGGGATTGATTTGCACTTTTCGCATCAAAGTACGTTCATCTCTAGGAGACAGAACGCGTCTCCTTCCTGAGCGGTATGACGGCTGCGTGGTCCCATGGTGTTTATACTTGCGTACTATTGTTTGTACAGATGAACGTGGTACCTTCAGGCATTTGGAAATTGCTCCCAAGGATGAACCAGACTTGTGGAGGTCTACCATTTTTATTCTGAGGTCTTCGCTGATTTCTTTTGATTTTCCCATGATGTCAAGCAAAGAGGCACTGAGTTTGAAGGTAGGCCTTGAAATACATCCACAGGTACACCTCCAATTGACTCAAATTATGTCAATTAGCCTATCAGAAGCTTCTAAAGCCATGACATCATTTTCTGGATTTTTCCAAGCTGTTTAAAGGCACAGTCAACTTGGTGTATGTAAACTTCTGACCCACTGGAATTGTGATACAGTGAATTATAAGTGACATAATCTGTCTGTAAACAATTGTTGGAAAAAGTACTTGTGTCATGCAAAGTAGATGGCCTAACCGACTTGCCAAAACTATAGTTTGTTAACAAGACATTTGTGGAGTGGTTGAAAAACTATTTTTAATGACTCCAACCTAAGTGTTTGTAAACTTCCGACTTCAACTGTAAATATATAAATCACATTTACATTGACCCCTTACTCAGTACTTTGTTGAAGCACCTTTGGAAGCGTTTACGGTCTTGAGTCTTCTTTAGAATGACACTACAAGCTTGGCATACCTGTATTTGGGGTGTTTCTCACATTCTTCTCTGCAGAACTTCAAGATGTCAAGTTGGATGGGGAGCGTTGCGGCACAGCTATTTTCAGGTCGCTCCAGAGATGTTCGATCAGGTTCAAGTCTGTGCAGACTGGGCCACTCAAGAACATTCAGAGACTTGTCCCGAAGCCACTCCTGCGCTGTCTTGGCTGTGTGCTTTGCGTCATTGGAAGGTGGACCTTCGCCCCAGTCTGAGGTCCTGAGTGCTTTGGAGCAGGTTTTCATCAAGGATGGCTGTACTTTGCTCCATTAATCTTTCCCTCGATCCTGACTAGTCTCCCAGTCCCTGCTGCTGAAAAACATTCCACAGCATGATGCTGCCACCACGCTCCACCGTAGGGATGGTGCCAGGTTTCCTGCAGCCGTGAAACTTGGCATTCAGGCCAAAGAGTTCAATATTGGTTTCATCAAACCAGAGAATCTTGTTTCTCATGGTCTGAGAGACTTTAGGTGCATTTTGGCAAACTCCAAGCGGGCTGTCACGTACCTTTTACTGAGGAGTGGCTTCCGTCTGCCCACTCTACCATTAAGGCCTGATTGGTGGAGTGCTGCAGAGATGGTTGTCCTTATGGAAGGTACTCCCATTTCTAGAGCTCTGTCAGAGTGACTATCGTGTTCTTGGTAACCTCCCTGACCAAGGTCCTTCTCCCCCGATTGCTCAGTTTAGCCGGGCGGCCAGCTCTAGGAAGAGACTTGGGGGTTCCAAACCTCTTCCATTTAAGAATGATGGAAGCCACTGTGTTCTTGGGGTCCTTCAATGCTGAAGAAATGTTTGTATCCTCAACACAATCCTGTCTCGGAGCACTATGGACAATTCCTTCAACCCCATGGCTTGGTTTTTGCTCTGATATTGATGGGGGTCACCTTGGGGTTCGTGATAGGGGCTGCACCAAATGATTGCTGTATTATAATAATTGATTATGCTTATGTTGTATTAATAGAAGGGGAAGGGCTATAAGACAACCCCCCACTACATGTACAGGGTCCTGGACCACAGATTAGCAATATATGCATTATAAGGTTTAATATTGTTCCACAGTTCTTTTCTAGTCTCTTATAAGAAACGTTATGAGCATATGTGTGAACCATTGCAGTCAAAACAGGGTGTCTGTGAGAAAGCGCCTCAAGGCTAAAAGAGATACATAGACACAGACCCCTGCAGGGGAGTAAATAGATAAGAGGCAAGTCAGACATACCACTGTAAGCCACACGGGAATGGAAAATTACTGCTGAGCCCTTAGAAAACAGGACTGTTTTCTCCTGCAAGTTTGTATAACTTTATATGCATGGGCTTGGTCTCATGAGTAGGTGTTGACATAGGCAGTTACATCACTAGGGGTTAACGGCAAGCATATTAAAGCAACTTTGACCTGTTTTATGTTGCAGAACTTACTCTGAAACATACGTGCTATAGTGTTATTTGTCATGTGCGTCGAATACAACAGGTGTAGACCTTACAGTGAAACGCTTACTTACAAGCCCTTACCCAACAATGCAGTTAAGAAAAGACAACCAAAAAAAGTGATAATAACAAATAATTAAAGAGCAGCAGTAAATAACAATAGCGGGGCTATATAGAGGGGGTAGCGGTACAGAGTCAATGTGCGGGGGCACCGGTGTCGAGGCAACTGATGTAATATGTACATCAAATCAAATTTTATTTGTCACATACACATGGTTAGCAGATGTTAATGCGAGTGTAGCGAAATGCTTGTGCTTCTAGTTCCGACAATGCAGTAATAACCAACAAGTAATCTAACCTAACAATTCCACAACTACTACCTTATACACACAAGTGTAAAGGGATAAAGAATATGTACATAAAGATATATGAATGAGTGATGGTACAGAACGGCATAGGCAAGATGCAGTAGATGGTATAGAGTACAGTATATACATATGAGATGAGTAATGTAGGGTATGTAAACATAAAGTGGCATAGTTTAAAGTGGCTAGTGGTACATGTATTACATAAAGATGGCAAGATGCAGTAGATGATAGAGTACAGTATATACATATACATATGAGATGAGTAATGTAGGGTATGTAAACATTATATAAAGTGGCATTGTTTAAAGTGGCTAGTGATACATTTTTACATAATTTCCATCAATTCCCATTATTAAAGTGGCTGGAGTTGAGTCAGTATGTTGGCAACGGCCACTAAATGTTAGTGGTGGCTGTTTAACAGTCTGATGGCCTTGAGATAGAAGCTGTTTTTCAGTCTCTCGGTCCCTGCTTTGATGCACCTGTACTGACCTCGCCTTCTGGATGATAGTGGGGTGAACAGGCAGTGGCTTGGGTGGTTGTTGTCCTTGATGATCTTTATGGCCTTCCTGTGACATCGGGTGGTGTAGGTGTCCTGGAGGGCAGGTAGTTTGCCCCCGGTGATGCGTTGTGCAGACCTCACTACCCTCTGGAGAGCCTTACGGTTGTGGGCGGAGCAGTTGCCGTACCAGGCGGTGATACAGCCCGACAGGATGCTCTCGATTTTCCATCTGTAGAAGTTTGTGAGTGCTTTTGGTGACAAGCCGAATTTCTTCAGCCTCCTGAGGTTGAAGAGGCGCTGCTGCGCCTTCTTCACAACGCTGTCTGTGTGGGTGGACCAATTCAGTTTGTCCGTGATGTGTACCCCGAGGAACTTAAAACTTTCCATGTAGAGTTATTAAAGAGACTATGCATAGATAATGCATTGCCATTTGATTAGATGTTCAGGAGTTATGGCTTGGGGGTAGAAGCTGTTTAGA
This sequence comes from Salvelinus namaycush, assembly GCF_016432855.1. NCBI lineage: Eukaryota > Metazoa > Chordata > Actinopteri > Salmoniformes > Salmonidae > Salvelinus > Salvelinus namaycush. The sequence continues at coordinate 82,306,863 of NC_052310.1, forward strand.
AGCCTCTTGGACAAAGACTTGGCGCTCTGGTACCGTTTGCCGTGCGGTAGCAGAGAGAACAGTCTATGACTATGGTGGCTGGATGCTGACAATTTTTAGGGTCTTCCTCTGACACTGCCTGGTATAGAGGTCCTGGATGGCTGGAAGCTTGGCCCCGGTGATGTACTGAGCCGTACGCACTACCCTCTGTAGTGCCTTGTGGTCGGAGGCCGAGAAGTTGCCATTCCAGGCAGTGATGCAACCAGTCAGGATGCTCTCAATGGTGCAGCTGTAAAACCTTTTGAGGATCCGAGGACCAATGCCAAATCTTCTCAGTCTCCTGAGGGGGAATACGTTTTGTCGTGCACTCTTCACGACTGTCTTGGTATGCTTGGACCATGTTAGTTTGTTGGTGATGTGGACACCAAGGAATTTGAAGCTCTCAACCTGCTCCACTACAGCCCCATCGATGAGAATGGGGGCGTGATCGGTACTTCTTTTCCTGTAGTCCACAATCATCTCCTTTGTCTTGATCACATTGAGGGAGAGGTTGTTGTCCTGGCACCACATGGCCAGGTCTCTGACCTCCCTATAGGCTGTCTCATCGTTGTTGGTGATCAGGCCTACCACTGTTGTGTCATCAGCAAATTTAATGATGGTGTTGGAGTCGTGCCTGGCCGTGCAGTCATGAGTGGAAGGAAGATTAATTTAAGTCAACTTTAACTCAACTTTAACTCGGACACTCAGAAACATTCACCGTCTTCTTGGTAAGCAACTGCAGTATAGATTTTGCCTTGTGTTTCATGTTATTGTGCTGGTGAAAGGTGAATTCCTCTCCCAGTGTCTGGTGGAAAGCAGACTGAATCAAGTTTTCCTCTAGGATTTTGCATGTGCTTAGCTCTATTCTGTAAATTTTTTCATAAACTCTAGTCCTTGCAAATGACAAGCATACCAATAACATGATGCAGCCACCACCATGCTTGAAAATATGTAGAGTGGTACTCAGTAGCGTGTTGTATTGGGTTTGCAACAAACATAAGTACATTTCTTTGCCACATTTTTTTTGCAGTTTTACTTTCGTGCCTTATTGTAAACCGGATGCATGTTTTGATCAGGTTTTCCTCTAGGATTGTGCCTGTGTTTAGCTCCATTCAGTTTCTTTTTATCCTAAAAACTCCCCAGCTGTTAATGATTACAAGCATACCCATAACATGGTCACCACTATGCTTGAAAATATGGCGAGTGTTACTCCGTGATGTGATGGATTGGATTTGCCCCAAACATAACACTTTGTATTCAAGACAAAAAGTTCACTGCTTTGCCACATTTTCTGCAGTATTATGTTAGTGCCTTATTGCAAATAGGATGCATGTTTTGAAAAATGTTCATTCTCTACAGGCTTCCTTTTCACTCTGTCAATAAGGTTGGTATTGTGGAGTAACTACAATGTTGTTGACCCGTCCTTAGTTCTCTCCTATGACAGCCATAACTGTTTTAAAGTCACCATTGGCCTCATGGTGAAATCCCTGAGCAGTTTCCTTCCTCTCCGGTAACTGAGTTATGAAGGATGCCTGTATCCTTGTAGTGACTGGTTGTACTGATACACCATCTAAAGTGTAATTAAAAACTTCATCATTATCAAAGGGATATTCAATGTCTGCTCTTTATTATTTTTTTAACCCATCTACCAATAGGTGCCCTTCTTTGGAAAACCTACCTAGTCTTTGTGGTTGAATCTGTGTTACAAATTCACTGCTCGACTGTGGGACCTTACAGATAATTGTATGTGTGGGATAGAGAGATGAGATAGTTTTTAACATGATTTTTAAATGACTATTATTGCACACAGAGGGAGTCCATGCAACGTATTACATGATTTGTTAAGTAAACGTTTACTCCTGAACTTAGACTTGCCATAACAAAGGGCTTGAATAGTTATTGACTCAGCTTGTCATTTTTAATAAATTTATAAAACTGTTTAAAAACATAATTCCACTTTGACATTATGGGGTATTGTGTGTAGGACAGTGACAAGAAATCTAAATTGAATCCATTTTAAATTCAGGCTGTAACACAACAAAATGTGGAATAAGTCAAGGGGTGTGATTCCTTTCTGAAGGCACTGTAACTCCCTAGGTAAGGCAAGTAGAATGATATAATTCACTATGTAAGGTCAGTAGGAGGATACAACTCACTAGCTAAGGCCAGTAGGAGGATACAACTCACTAGCTAAGGCCAGTAGGAGGATACAACTCACTAGCTAAGGCCAGTAGGATGATACAACTCACTAGGTAAGGCCAGTAGGATGATACAACTCACTAGGTAAGGCCAGTAGGATGATACAACTCACTAGGTAAGGCCAGTAGGATGATGTAGCTGTGTAGTTTGTCGAACACTGACGTGATTCTCTTCATGCCACTCTGCAGCTCCTGGTTCTTAGAGATGAGAGAGGAGGTACACAAAGGAGCCCTGCACTCTTCCTCCAGACTGGGGGGAGAATAGAGGAGGATGAGGAGGAAAATACCCACCCACCCCTTTAGATGTAAATACACACACACACACACACACCTAATGTAATGAGTACTGACCTTTTGAGCTGGTATGGTAGAATCTTCTGCAGAAAGTGGGTGTAGGATGTGAAATGATCAGCAAAGTCCTTCAGTTTCCCCACAGTCTCCAGTACTGTTACTGTGTCCTCTGTGATGCTCTGGTGTAGTTGCACTAGTCCTTCCTCCAGGGGGCGCACATAGGCTGCATTCTCATGTAGATACTGGGAGAACTAGGGAGAAGAGAACATCTTACCTACTTCAGACGAAAGCACATATTGTAAGTCACTATGGATAAGAACATCTGCTAAAGGACTAAACATTTTAACATGTAATATGTTTAAAGCGGCAAATCAGCAGTATAAACAATAAAGCTTTCTCCCCGCCCCTAATTGGGTAAAAAGCTGAGGGAGGGGCTGGAGAAATGTAACAACTCAAATTCATAGACAGAGCTATAGATGCAAGGACTGGGCATCCATGATATCAACATTATAGTTTTAATCATGTTCTGAGGCTATAAAGTGTTTGTTAACATTAACTTTGTTTACAAACATTTCAGTAAACAAGGTTATACTCTGGGTTCTGATGTGGTACAACAGTTGAACTAAGCAAGAACCAATAGGTATAGATGATTAATTTAGAAGTCCAAAAATGTATGTACTAACTGCTGTTGGTCCCTTTAAAGGATGTCGGGGCAGAGACATTGTGTGTGTCCTCACCTTTTGGTTGAGTGGTGAGATGGGTTCGATAGAGGAATCCAGGGGGTAGATGTGCACCCTCTGCTCTGTGTAGGAGTGGAAGTTTAACAGAGCCGCCACTAGGTCCTGGACGAAGCCTAGGGCCTGACCAGCCACGTCTCGGGCCTTCAACTGGAGGAGAGGACAGGGAGAGAGAGAAGATTACTACCAAAACTCTGGACCACATATTCACGCTGACAATGGAGGTTCGAGCACCAACTGTTCTATCAAATTCAAGGACAGAATTGAATAATACTGGATATTACTATAGGGCTTCCTCTCACCTGGTGTCTTCTGTTGTGTGGTGGAACATTGAGGCTGTTGTAGTCACTGAATTCTGGAGAAAAAGGGAGGGAAATGTAAAGGGGAGATTTCAGGGTGACAAAAGTTGAAATGATTTACTTACAAACTGGCTTAAAGCAGTATAATGCGCCGAATGATGGCATGTCATAGCGCTGTACTTCATATAGCATTTTTATAAGGACTAAGTAAGCCATCTTCTATCTAACCAGGACACTGAGCAGAGAGGAGAACAGGGCTCTAGCGTTGGACTTGAACATAGCCTCTGTCATAGCATGACGCAATAGACAGTGCTTCAGTGTGCCTCTTCCTACAGCATCAGTGAGATAGATGTTAAAGAGATTCTCCAGTACTTTTATATACTTTTTAGTTCTGGAAGTAGTGCTCACGAGCCAAAAATGGTCCCAGGAAATAGTGTACTTCGTCACATGAGCAGATATGCACCACGTCATTGTTCTCTCTCTGCTGTGTGTGCATCTTTCGAGCTGTCACTCAAAATGGGCGAAGGGCTGAAGCTCATCGGCTAGAAATCGAATTGCTAGGGAGCTAGTCCACGTGGGGAAAATGTAGTGAAAATGACACTGCACATCTTCCAGTTAACAGTCGCTTTCAAACTAGGGATTTAATGGTTAACTGAGGTTAGACAGTAATTCTGCTCAGATACTGAACAAAAATATAAACGCAACATGTAAAGTGTTGGTCCCATGTTTCATGAGCTTAAATAAAAGATTCCAGAAATTGTCCATACGCACAGAACACTTATTTCTCTAAAATTCTCTGTGAGCATTTCACCTTTGCCAAGATAATCCATCCACCTGACAGGTGTAGCATATCAAGAAGATGATTACACAGGTGCACCTTGTGCTGGGGGACAACACTAAAATGTGCAGTTTTGTCATATAAAACGACAGATGTCTTAAGGAAGTTGAGGAAGCGTGCAATTGGCATTCTGACAGCAGGAATGTCCACCAGAGCTGTTGCCAGAGAATTTAATGTTCAATTCTCTACCATAAGCCGGCTCCACGGTCGTTTTAGAGAATTTGGCAGTACGTCCAACCGGCCTCACAACTGCAGACCACGTGTAACCACGCCAGCCCAAGACCTCCACATCCGGCTTCTTCACCAGCGGGATCATCTGAGACCAGCCACCCAGACAGCTGATGAAACTGAGGAGTATTTCGGTCTGTAATAAAACCCTTTTGTGGGGAAAAAATCATTCTAATTGGCTGTGCCATACTCCCCAGTGGGTAGGCCTGGCTCCCAAGTGGATGGGCTTATGCCCTCCCAGGCCCACCCATGGCTGAGCCCTCACCCAGTCATGTGAAACCCATAGATTAGGCCCTAATGAATTTATTTCAATGGACTGAGTTCCTTATATGAACTCTAACTCAGTAAAATTGTTTTAATTGTTGCATGTTGCGTCTATATTTTTTGTTCAGTATAGATTTCGCATGTATGAACTACACAGCGGGAGGTTTAAAAAAAATACTTAGTCGCCAACGTTCCGGAGCATGTCTTTAAGTGTAATATGGCATTATTCACCAAAATATGTCATTCACTAACATTAGTAGTATATACATGTGCTCTCAAATAATTCACAATCAGTGATGTTTCACTGTTGTGTTCATTAGAGCACACACCGCAACAGAAAACAACAAATGAGCAGTTCTTATTGGACCCATCCAGGTAGTCCCTCACTGTTTCAGTCTGTTGTCTTCCTCTTGGTTCCTAATGAACACGATCCGGGGGGTTGGTGAAATGTTGCATAGTGAACTAATACTCACTGGTGTCGTTGAAGGGCACTTTCTCCTGGATGACACAACTGCTCTGTTTCACCTGTCTGTTGAGCTCTGACTGACACTTCCTCAACTGCTGCTGACTAGAGAGAGAGGACAGCAACACAATTAGACCCATCCAAATCATGAGAAAACTCAAATATAATTACTTGACACATTGGAAGGAATTAACAAAAACACTGAGCAAACTAGAATGCTATTTGGCCCTAAACAGAGAGTACACATTGGCAGAATACCTGACCACTGTGACTGACCCAAACTTAAGGAAAGCTTTGACTATGTACAGACTCAGTGAGCATAGCCTTGCTATTGAGAAAGGCTGCCGTTGGCAGACCTGGCTCTCAAGAGAAGACAGGCTATGTGCACACTGCCCACAAAATGAGGTAGACACTGAGCTGCACTTCCTAACCTCCTGCCAAATGTATGACCATATTAGAGACACATATTTCCCTCAGATTACACAGGTCCACAAAGAATTTGAAAACAATCCCAATTTTGATAAACTCCGATATTTACCACAGTGTGCCATCAGAGCAGCAGGATTTGTGACCCATTGCCACAAGAAAAGGGCAATCAGTGAAGAACAAACACCATTGTAAATTCAACCCATATTTGTTTATTTTCCCTTTTTTACTATTTGCACATCGTTACAACACTGTATATCTACATAATCTGACATTTGTAATGTCTATTATTTTGGAACTTCTGTGTATGTAATGTTTACTGTTAATTTGTATTGTTTATTCATTCAACTTATGTATATTGTCTACTTCACTTGCTTTGGCAATGTTAACATACGTTTTCCATGCCAATAAAGCCCTTAAATTGACATTGAATTCAGAGAGAAGAGGATGGAGGGAGGGAGGGAGGGAGAGAAGAGGATGGAGGGAGGGAGAGAGAGGAGGGAGGGGAGAGGAAAGGAGAAATAGTCAACGACCGCTCAGTGACCATACTAAATGCGACCCCATATGCATTATTCTAACCCTCATTATTGCTTCATTTTAAGTCCTCTACTATAGAAATATAATAAAGGTTTTTACCATTCCTCTGTCTGAACTCTGCACTCATTAGTTTCCCCCTCCAGAGTCTGGGATTTCACCTGTAAGACACAGCAAATGGCATCATGTATTACATCATCAATAACAAATTCATGAGTTTAGCCCCTCTCATCCTCCTTCAATTATTCTCCCTCCATTTCACCTCTAGTCTGGCCTTGGCACTCTGTAGTCTCTCGATAGTGTCCATGTATTTGGAGGCGAGTCCGTCCACTATGGCCTGGTGCTGTTCATGGTCTCTCTCCAGCTCCTCCAACCGGACCTTCAGCTGAGCCTTCTGCTGCCTGTGCTGCTCATCAGCCTCATAGAACTTAGAACAGAAAATAACTTTATTGTCCATCCAAGGATAAAATATTTATTTGTGCATTACCTTAGAAGAATCATAAAAACATCATCCATAGACATGAACAGACCAGCACACAAAATCAACTGGTCAAATACATAATGATGTACACATATTCAAACCATTAGTCTCTTGGTATACACTAGTCCATACATGCATACACTCCCATGCCTCAGAGACAGACCTGGATGTGAAGCCTCTCGTTCTCCTGGATCTTCTTCTGCAGGTCCTCATCAAACACACTCTGGGTCTGCTGCAAGCCCTGCTGGGAGGGGGAGTCCCCTTTGTTCTGGTGGAGAGAAAGTACCTTTGAGATTCACTACATTGCAGTCGAACTGATGAGAATCACTGATCGACAAATCAACTTTGCATCCCAAATGACATGTCTGATTGTGGGGTGTACCCTATTCCTTGTCTAATATATGCCATTTTAGCAGGCGCCTTAATCCAAAGCAATTTACCGTCATGTGTGCATACTTTTTACGTATGGGTGATCCCGGGAATTAGACCCACTACCCTGCCGCTGCAAGCGCCATGCCTTAACAACGGAGCAAGAGGACCAGTGTCTGTCTCTACCTTGCTCTTCTTGCCCTTGGCTTCGCTGGCAGCCAGTTCCTCCTGCAGCAGCTCTACCCTCTTAGCCAACTGCTGGTTCCTGAAGGTGAGACTATCCATCTCCTGCTCCACCTTCCTCAGGCTCTGCTCTCGCTGCTTCATCTGCTCCTGTAGTATATGGGTGGAGAAGAAGATGCTCAGTGAGGGCTCAACACATACAATGACTGAACGCTAGGGCTGTTGCAGTGACCGTATTATCGCCACACCGGCAATCATGTGTCATGACCGCAGTCATATTCCATGTGACCGTTGAGTCACAGTGATCTCCTCTATGCACTAGTAGTACCCAACTTGCTAACTACCATCAGGTCGTTAATGGCCTGGTACTCACGGCTCTATCGTTCCTCTAACCACTGATACATTTTTCCCCCACCTTTATTTAACCAGGTAGGCCAGTTGAGAACAAGTCAAATGGAAAATCTCCTCAAACACATCATCAAAACAGTGTCATGTGTTTAAAACACACTGTTAGGCTACATGTTTTAACTTCACTGTGATCCATTTGAAGAAAGAGGTTCCACAGATTGAAACTGAGTGGAAAACATAGTGAAAGTTGTTTTTACCATCAAGGACCACTTTGGAAACAAGCATTTTAATGAATACTTTCAAGTGATATCCTCTGGGTCCACATTGTACATTTTGTTCTATATGTCTGTTACCCAAAATAAATTCAATGCTCGTTGTAGATGTTTCAGAGCCAAACACAATGGACAGCACCTTTAAAGGTGATGATTCATTCAAAGCATTTAAGACGTTGCATTTAGAAAAGCCATACGCATAGGCCTACATGAGAAGCCCAACATTTACAAATGTAAACATTTACAAATGTAACAATACAACGCCTTATAGCCTACCGCATATTACACACAGCAGAAAAACATTTTCTTTTTTATTTAAGATGTCTTTGGTACATGGTCTAGCCACTACTCAAATTAAACTTATTCTAGTCATCACCTTTGAGTGTGGACTGTATTATTATGTATACTGGATACCTTTTGAATAGCCTAGTAAAAGGGCATTTTTATATGTTCATAATTAATAGGCCGACATTACCTTTAGACACAGAATATCTCACCACTGTCTTTCCTCCTTCATTCCTTTCTCAAGCATGCAGAGATGGGGGTTGTCAACAGTTTAATTAAATATGTTTCTTTGTGAAAGCATGTTACTATCGATTTTCCCAAATCAAGCATTGGGTAAATACAGGAACATGGTTGAAGGGCCCATGGCATACAGAGTTTGGGCGGAATATCACCTGTCGCACAGTGAGAGCCTGCATGCTCCTCAAACAGTGGTGGATGTGTGGAGTGAAATAAGTGTCCTTATCAGCCCAGACATTTCTATATGCAGTCCTGTGTGAAGTGTCCTTATCAGCCCAGACATTTCTATATGCAGTCCTGTGTGAAGTGTCCTTATCAGCCCAGACATTTCTATATGCAGTCCTGTGTGAAGTGTCCTTATCAGCCCAGACATTTCTATATGCAGTCCTGTGTGAAAGCAGAGTTTTGATGGTTGCCACTAAAAAGAGGATCCCAGCTGCTACTACATGTATTTCTCAGCTGCTCCCCTATAAAACCGGAGTAGCCTACCCATTCAATTCTCTGGCAACAGCTCTGTTGGAAATTCCTGCAGTCAGCATGCCAATTGCACACTCATTCAAAACTTGAGTCATCAGTGTCATTGTGTTGTGTGATAACACTGCATATTTTAGAATGTGCTTTTATTGTGCCCAGCACAGATGCACCTATGTATTGTATTCATGTTGTTTAAAAAGCTTCTTGATATGCCACACCTGTCAGGTAGATGGATTATTTTAACGAAGGAGGATAAACACTAACAGGGAGATAAACAAATTTATGCACCAAATTTGCATATGAAAAATGGGACCAACACTTTACATGTTGAGTTTATATTTTTGTTCAGTATATATTATTCTTACAATAAAATCCTATAATATAAAATAATGGCATGAGACTTTTAAACATATCTTGTCTACTAAATGAACAAGCCTACAGCCTATGGCATGGCGCACAGCCAGAGAACATACAGTAGGACAACTCATATGGTTCTTCAAAAATACATTTTCTTCATATCATAATGTTTCTTTAGACCCGACTAAAATAATGGATTTATTGTGACGGTGTATATTAAATGGATTTATTATACTTTTTAAAATGTAGATGTTCAAAAAGGCGCATCAGCAGCTTGTATGGTGGAGGTCTGGCGATGCTAAACATGCTAATTTGAGTGAGACCGGCAGTCATTTGCATGACAATAACCGGCTGACAACCTGAGTGCCACAGCCCTACTGAATGCATACAAGGCCTTTCAAGTCAATCAAAATTCCCTGTTTTTTGTTGTTATTGAAATCCTGGTTGGAGGGTCCCATTCCACCTTATTTCCCCCTCGTTTCAGAAATCCTATAACCAGGATTTCTGAGGGGAAAGGGAGAGATGAGCAAAACTATTCCAGTGGGCTCTGAATGGTTGTGTACCTTCAGAGAGCTGGAGCTAGCCTGCTCGTCTACCACGCCCTTCTTCAAGACTTGGTTCTGGGCCCGGAGCTATGGAGAGACATGGGAGTACAGACACAGATGTAGGTCTACTACAACACACAAATGTACAAAAGCTCACACAGACCAGCTCTAAAGACCAAAATGGCCAATTTGACTGTACAGGCCTTCAGCTTCTAAGCAAAGCAACACAGCTATTTTATGGATTTTATGTGAGATTTCATCCATACTTAATGATTAAACAATAGAACTCCACATACATTTTCTAAGGTGGAGTGAATAAATGTTGCTACTTATTGGGCAACTACACACCACATATATGGGAACATACATTGTCAGCGCTTCTTCCAAATAACCGGATATGGGCCAGAGGAAGGGGGGGGGTCATTTTACAACAGCCAGACAGGAAACACCATGCATTCCCTCCACTGCCTGTCAGCTGACAAAGTGTGGGTCACGAGGATGGTTTTTATATTAACCAAATCTAGTCTCTAGTTAACAGACATTTATTGTAATAAGGTCTACAAAGGGTTTTAGGATGGGCACTATTGACATGGCTACCAATCAATTTTCTATGGTTAGGGTAACATGACAGGGAGTTTAAATTACATGGCTGGCATGTTTTACTCTGGCCGTGTAACATAGCCAAGTATAACATTGTGTTGTTTAGAGTAGTGGTTCCCAACCAGGGGTACTAGGATCCCTTTGGGTACTTGGCCTATCCACAGGGGTTACTAGAAAAGACTCACTGGTAAAATGCACAAGGGGGTAACGTTACTTCTGGGCAGTTGGTGGTACCCTAACCGAAAAAGATTGAGAAACAATCGTTTAGGGTGGCTTCTGTTCAGGCTTCACTTCCTGTCGGTCAATAAGTAGAGCTACCAAACGTTAGCTACCTTCCTTGCAATCCATTAACGTTACATATTGAACCAAACCAATGTTAGGTAACGTTAGTTACCGAAAATGATTCAGCAATCAGATTAAATAGCCAAGAACTTTGGCTAAAGATAGATCAACAAGAAGCCACTTACCTTAGAATACTCCTGGGCCAATTTGGTGTATTTTGCTTGCAGGTCTGCAGCCATTGCTTTGGAAAAATAGATAGCGCTAGATAGAAAACCAATACAGTACGTATAGTAGCTAGATGAATAACGTTATTTGTCTAACGTTAAATGACAGTTGGTTCCTGTGACTGAAAAACAGTATCGTGTAGGAAAGGGTGGCTAGCTACCTAACGTTAATCATCTTGAGAGGTAAAGCCGGATGTTATTAGGCTAGCTAACGTTAGCCACCTCGCGAGCAAAACTACTCAGAAAAGCACCTCTTGCAGGTTCATTCACGAAATAGCATTGGCTCGCTCAATAAAATAGGCTATCGAAATGGCCATGATGACTGACAGCCTTAGTCCTCCCTGAAATGCAGTCCAAATCCTTGTAAATGCAAACCTGTAAAACACCGCCGTGACTAGCGACTCCTCCCAAGTTCAAAGTTCAACATTTTGGGGGAAATTCATTGGGTAACGAAGACCTCTAGCGGTTGGAAGAATAGCTACACCTACAAGACCCTTTTTATGTCAGCGATGACCTTTCATACCACTGTGTGATGTGTTAAATTAATCACGTTTTTAAAACTAGCTATATTTTTATGTGTGTAGGTGGCAAGTTCTGTTGTCCCATGCTTTCTCTTTTGGAGACAGGCTTTGTCCCTTGAAATCCCTGCAGTGTTTTTTTTTAATTTTAATAATCCTCTATGGCCCAGTTTCTATTACCAGATGTTAATTCTGTAATGCATGAAGCTGTCTTAAAAACTCCCATTTTAACATTCAAAATAAAACATGTTTCTCTTTCAATTCAATTCAATTTAAGAGGCTTTATTGGCATGGGAAACATATGTTTACATTGCCAAAGCAAGTGAAATAGATCATGAACATGATCTCTCTCTCTCTCTCTCTCTCTCTCTCTCTCTCTCTCTCTCTCTCTCTCTCTCTCTCTCTCTCTCTCTCTCTCTCTCTCTCTCTCTCTCTCTCTCTCTCACACACACACACACACACACACACACACACACACACACACACACACACACACACACACACACGCACGTGTACACACACACACAGACACAAACACTCACACACTCTCTCTCTCACACACACACACACACACACACACACACACACACACACACACACACACACACACACACACACACACACACACACACACACACACACACACACACACACACACACACACACACACACACACACACACACACACACACACACACACACACCCCACTGTGGAGCCAGTGGCTCCAGCTCCGTCTGGTTGCTTGGTAACTGTTGGCTTGGCATGGTTGCTAGGGGCTGTGCAGTATAGAAGAGGGGGGTGGGAGCCTAAATCAGTTTAAATCTGATTTCTAGTGAACTGAATTGAGTCAGTCAGTGGGGAGATGAGGAGAGGCCCACGCTTGCAGCAGACACGCACACCCTCTCTCTCTCTCTCTCTCTCTCTCTCTCTCTCTCTTTCTCTCTCTCTCTCTCTCACACACAATATTTAACAAACTATTTAGCAGTTTTATGGCTTAGTGGTAGAAGCTGTTCGGGGACCTCTGGGTGCATCGGTACTGATTGCTGTGCGATAGCAGAGAGAACAGTCTATGAATTGGGTGGCTGGAATCTTTGACAGTTTTTTGGGCCTTCCTCTGACATCGCCTGGTATATAGGTGCTGGATGGCAGGGAGCTCGGCCTCAGTGATGTACTGGGTCGAACGTATTACCCTCTGTAGCGCCTCGTGGTCCTCTGCCAAGCAGTTGCCATACCAAGCGGTGATCCAGCCAGTCAAGATGCTCTCAATGTTGCATCTGTAGAACTTTTTGAGGATCTGAGGGCCCATGCCAAATCTTTTCAACTTCCTGAGCGGGAAGAGGCATTGTCATGCCTGCTTCACGACTGTGATGATGTCCGTGGACCTTGATAGGGGATGTGGACACTGAGGATCTTGAAGCTCTCAACCCACTCCACTACAGCCCCATTGATGTGAATGGGGCGTGCTCGGTCCTCCGTTTCCTGTAGTCCATGATGAGCTCTATTGTCTTGCTAACGTTGAGGAAGAGGCTGTTGTTGACTCTGACCGCCTCCCTATAATATGCCCCGTCGTCGGCAATCAGTCCTACCACCATCGTGTCATCGACAAACTTAATGATGGTGTTTGAGTCGTGCACAGCCACGCAGTAGTGGGTGAACAGGGAGTACAGGAGGGGACTAAGCACACACCCTTGAGAGGCCCCCGTGTTGAGGGGTGAATGTGTTGGTGAATGTGTTGAATGTGTTGTTGACTACCTTCATCACCTGTGGGTGTGCGCAAGCACACACACTCACATACACATTAACACATACACTCACATAGACACACACATATGCACACACACACACAAACTTAGATCGTAAACAATGAAAGGTGCTTTTATTGCTGTCTTCCATGTTGATGTTGATGTATTCAAAAGGGTGATGGAGAGAGAGAGAGAGAGAGCGAGAGAGAGAGAGAGAGAGAGAGAGAGAGAGAGAGAGAGAGAGAGAGAGAGAGAGAGAGAATATGAGGAGACAGAGAAAATGGACAGAGAGAGAGAGAGAATGGACAGAGAGAGAAAATGGACAGAGAGAGAGAGAATGGGCAGAGAGAGTGAGAATGGGCAGAGAGAGAGAAATAGGACAGAGAGAGTGAATGGACAGAGAGAGAGAGAGAGAGAGAGAGAGAGAGAGAGAGAGAGAGAGAGAGAGAGAGAGAGAGAGAGAGAGAGAGAGAGAGCGAGCGAGAAAGTGAGAGAATGGACATAGAGAGAGAGAGAATGGGCAGAGAGAGAGAGACAGAATGGACTGAGAGAGAGAGAGAGAGAGAGAGAGAGAGAGAGAGAGAGAGAGAGAGAGAGAGAGAGAGAGAGAGAGAGAGAGAGAGAGAGAGAATGGGCAGAGAGAGAGAATGGGCAGAGAGAGAATGGGCAGAGAGAGAGAATGGACAGAGAGAAAATGGACAGAGAGAGAGAAAGAATAGGCAGAGAGGGAAAGCAAGAGAGAATGGACAGAGAGAAAGACAGAATGGACTGAGAGAGAGAGAGAATTATCAAAATCCAGAAGAGAGCTGTTAAATTCTACAACCACCTAAAAGGAAGCGATTCCCAAACCTTCCATAACAAGGCCATCACCTACAGAGAGATGAACCAGGAGAAGAGTCCCCTAAGCAAGCTGGTCCTGGGGCTCTGTTCACAAACACAAACAGACCCCACAGAGCCCCAGAACAGCAACACAATTAGACCCAACCAAATCATGAGAAAACAAAAAGATAATTACTTGACACATTGGAAAGAATTAACAAAAAAACAGAGCAAACTGGAATGCTATTTGGCCCTAAACAGAGAGTACACAGTGGCAGAATACCTGACCACTGTGACTGACCCAAACTTAAGGAAAGCGTTGACTATGTACAGACTCAGTGAGCATAGCCTTGCTATTGAGAAAGGCCACCATAGGCAGACCTGGCTCTCAAGAGAAGACAGGCTATGTGCACACTGCCCACAAAATGAGGTGGACACTGAGCTGCACTTCCTAACCTCCTGCCCAATGTATGAACATATTAGAGACACATTCTTCCCTCAGATTACACAGATCCACAAAGAATTCAAAAACAAACCCAATTTTGATAAACTCCCATATCTACTGGGTGAAATCTCACAGTGTGCCATCACAGCAGCAAGATTTGTGACCTGTTGCCACAAGAAAAGGTCAACCAGTGAAGAACAAACACCATTGTAAATTCAACCCATATTTATGCTTATTTATTTTCCCTTTTGTACTTTAACCATTTGTACATCATTACAACACTGTATATATATATAATATGACATTTGTAATGTCTTTATTCTTTTGGAACTTCTGTGAGTGTAATGTTTACCTTTAATTTTTATTGTTTATTTCACTTTTGTATATTATATACTTCACATGCTTTGGCAATATTAACCCATGCCAATAAAGCCCCTTAAATTGAATTGAATTGAATTTTGAGAGAGAGAGAGAGAGAGAGAGAGAGAGAGAGAGAGAGAGAGAGAGAGAGAGAGAGAGAGAGAGAGAGAGAGAGAGAGAGAGAGAGAGAGAGAAAGAGAGTGAATGGGCAGAGAGAGAGAAAGAAAGAGAGTGAATGGGCAGAGAGAGAGCGAGACAGAATGGACTGAGAGAGAGAAAATTGATATATTGAGATTGTTGTAAATCCTACAGAATTGTGGTTTGTGTTTTCTTTATTATGGATCCCCATCAGCTTCTGTCGTGCAATTCTATTTGATTGCATTTCTTTAACAAGCCACATGGTGGTGTTTTCTGACAATATTTTCTGTGTTTTCACACTAATACAGAGTGGAAATTTGGTCAGAAATAGCACGGTAGTCTATTAAATTCCATTCAATTGAAGGGGCTTTATTGGCATGGGAAACATATGTAAACATTGCCCAAAGAAAGTGAAGTAGATAATATACAAAAGTGAAATAAACAATAAAAAAATGAACAGTAAACATTACACTCTCTTCTTCCTCCTTGATAGTCAGTGAGGGAGCTGACCTCACATTTTTACAACCATTGTGGTTCAATGGATATTGGACCCAAAAACCCTGAGTGACATGGTAGAATGATGCTCCCTTTATGCATGTTCTTGGGAAATGTAAGCTACATAACCCAGGTTATGAAAGGCAGCCCAATTCTGATATTTTTTCCACTAATGGGTATTTTGACCAATCACATCAGATCTTTTCACGTCAGATTTTTTCAGAGGTGATCTGATTGGTCAAATGACCAATTAGTGAAAAAAAGATCAGTAATGGAGCTGCCTGTCTAAACATTTCTATTCAGATGTAATAGGACTTTTCACATACATTTCTGTTTTGACAGTTATTACAGGTGGGTAGTGGCTACTTTGTTACACTTGTGATCTTGATTCTACCCTCTCTCACATTATGAGTGGCATTGGAAGTTCTGCCTAACAGCTTTAACCAGTTAGTTATCAGGTAGAAAAAAAGCTAATTGAATAACATAATAATCATAGTGTTGAAAGAGTTGCGCTGTCACGTTCTCCAACAAAGTGACACTTTTCCACCATTTCCATGGTGACAGTGCAGTACACAGGAAGCTGTAGACAGGGCGTGTATGGGTGGGGAGGGGTATCAGAACACTCCAGTGTGTGTGTGTGTGTGTGTGTGTGTGTGTGTGTGTGTGTGTGTGTGTGTGTGTGTGTGTGTGTGTGTGTGTGTGTGTGTGTGTGTGTGTGTGTGTGTGTGTGTGTGTGTGTGTGTGTGTTTGCATGCCAGAACAAGCGTAGGGGTGTTGATGGCAGGATGTGGCAAAATGTTGAACCTCAACTACTTGTAAATATTTTTAAAGCTGCGAATAGAAGAACAGAAACTCAACCTCAATATCATATTAAACTCACAATTACATTTTGACACTGACGCAGTGTTTGTTTCTAAGTACATTTCTTTAAATGTTCATCATTTCATTTGACAGTAAACCCCATATAGTCATCCAGGCTGTATCACATCCAGCTGTGATTGGGAGTCCCGTAGGACGGTGCACAATTGGCCCAGCTTCGTCAAGGTTTGGCCGAAGTAGGCCGTCATTGTAAATAAGAATTTGTTCTTAACTGACTTACCTAGTTAAATAAAGGATAAATTAAAAATTAAAAATAATAATAGTAAAAAAAAAATGGTCTACCCATGTCTCCACCCTCCAAATAGTCAGTCCGACTGGGAGTAGAAAGTATATCTTGTTATTAATATAAACCAACCAACTGTTCTTCCTTTTGCCCGTCTACCACCACAATCATGACTCATAGCCCCAGGCTGCTACCATGACAACCATGTCATGTGTCCTGTCCTGTTGATGCCATCTAACTGCCCAGTGCACACTAAACACCAGACAGACCCTCCATGCACATGAAACCATACTCACATGAACACATAGACTTCTGCTTCAGTTAAAGACAGTTACCCCCCCCCCCACATGAACACATAGACTTCTGCTTCAGTTAAAGACAGTTACCCCCCACATGAACACATAGACTTCTGCTTCAGTTAAAGACAGTTACCCCCCCACATGAACACATTGACTTCTGCTTCAGTTAAAGACAGTTACCCCCCCACATGAACACATAGACTTCTGCTTCAGTTAAAGACAGTTACCCCCCCCCCCCACATGAACACATAGACTTCTGCTTCAGTTAAAGACAGTTACCCCCCCCACATGAACACATAGACTTCTGCTTCAGTTAAAGACAGTTACCCCCCACATGAACACATAGACTTCTGCTTCAGTTAAAGACAGTTACCCCCCCACATGAACACATAGACTTCTGCTTCAGTTAAAGACAGTTACCCCCCCACATGAACACATAGACTTCTGCTTCAGTTAAAGGCAGTTACCCCCCCCCCCCCCCCACACATGAACACATAGACTTCTGCTTCAGTTAAAGACAGTTACCCCCCCCCACATGAACACATAGACTTCTGCTTCAGTTAAAGACAGTTACCCCCCCACATGAACACATAGACTTCTGCTTCAGTTAAAGACAGTTACCCCCCCACATGAACACATAGACTTCTGCTTCAGTTAAAGACAGTTACCCCCCCACATGAACACATATACTTCTGCTTCAGTTAAAGACAGTTACCCCCCCCACATGAACACATAGACTTCTGCTTCAGTTAAAGACAGTTACCCCCCCCCCCTCACATGAACACATAGACTTCTTCTTCGGTTAAAGACAGTTACCCCCCCCCCCCCCCCACATGAACACATAGACTTCTGCTTCAGTTAAAGACAGTTACCCCCCCCCCCCCCCCCACACATGAACACATAGACTTCTGCTTCAGTTAAAGACAGTTACCCCACCCCCCCCCACATGAACACATAGACTTCTGCTTCAGTTAAAGACAGTTACCCCCCACTCATGCAAATGCACAATAATTCTGTAATGATGTATATGGCATGTGAGGACTATGTGATGTGCGTTATCATGATAATGCTTGTGGACCCCTCCTAAACTTGTCTTTAACATTTAATTTCACCAGTTATGCACCACTCCCCCACCCCCCCCAGCCCCTATCCCACCAGTAGGGCCATCTATCTGTGTGGCTCTGTGGCTGTTAAACCATCTAAAGTGTATGCCTGTTGGGGTCAGCAGTATTTGATCAACGAGGGAGATCACCCTCTCACTCAATAATCTCTCTCTCACTCAATGATATCTCTCTCACTCAATGATATCTCTCTTACTCAATGATATCTCTCTCACTCAATGATATCTCTCTCACTCAATGATATCTCTCTCACTCAATGATCTCTCTCTCACTCAATGATATCTCTCTTACTCAATGATATCTCTCTCACTCAATGATCTCTCTCTCACTCAATGATCTCCCTCTCACTCAATGATCTCTCTCTCACTCAATGATATCTCTCTCACTCAATGATATCTCTCTCACTCAATGATCTCCCTCTCACTCAATGATATCTCTCTCACTCAATGATATCTCTCTCACTCAATGATATCTCTCTCACTCAATGATATCTCTCTCACTCAATGATCTCCCTCTCACTCAATGATCTCTCTCTCTCACTCAATGATATCTCTCTCACTCAATGATATCTCTCTCACTCAATGATCTCTCTCTCACTCAATGATCTCCCTCTCACTCAATGATCTCTCTCTCACTCAATGATATCTCTCTCACTCAATGATATCTCTCTCACTCAATGATCTCTCTCTCACTCAATGATCCCCCTCTCACTCAATGATCTCTCTCTCCCTTAATGATCTCTCTCTCCCCACCTCTCTCTCTCTCTCTCTCTCTCTCTATCCCTTTCTCACTCTCTCTCTCCCTCTCTCTCCCTTTCACTCTCTTTCTCTCTCCCCTTTCTCCCTCTCTCTTTCCCTCTCTCTCCCTTTCACTCTCTCTCTTGCTCGCTCTCTCCCTCTCTCTCTTTCCTTCTCGCTCTCCCTCTCTCTCTCTCTATCTCTCTTTTCCTCTCTCTCTCTATCTCTCTCTCCCTCCCTCTCCCTCTCTTTCTCTCTCCCCCTCTCTCTATTTCCTTCTCTCTCTCTCTCTCTCTCCCTCTCTCTCTCACTCTCTCTCTCACTCTCTCTCTCTCTCTCGCTCTCGCTCTCTCTCCCTCTCCCTCTCTCTGTCTCCCTCTCCCTCTCTCTGTCTCCCTCTCTCTCTCTCTCTCTCTCTCTCTCTCTCTCTCTCGCTCTCTCTCAATTCAAATAAATTCAATTCAAGGGGCTTTATTGACATGGGAAACATATGTTAATATTGCATATGTATATAATATACAAAAGTGAAATAAACAATAAAAATGAAAGGTAAACATTACACTCACAGAAGTTCCAAAAGAATAAAGACATTACAAATGTCATACTATGTACAGTATATATGCAGTGTTGTAATGATGTACAAATGGTTAAAGTACACAAGGGAAAATAAATAAGCATAAATATGGGTTGAATTTACAATGGTGTTTGTACTTCACTGGTTGACCTTTTCTTGTGGCAACAGGTCACAAATCTTGCTGCTGTGATGGCACACTGTGGTATTTCACCCAGTAGATATGGGAGTTTATCAAAATTGGGTTTGTTTTCGAATTCTTTATGGATCTGTGTAATCTGATGGAAAGATGTGTCTCTAATATATTCATACATTGGGCAGGAGGTTAGGAAGTGCAGCTCAGTTTCCACCTCATTTTGTGGGCAGTGTGCACATAGCCTGTCTTCTCTTGCTAGCCAGGTCTGCCTACGGCGGCCTTTCTCAATAGCAAGGCTATGCTCACTGAGTCTGTACATAGTCAACGCTTTCCTTAAGTTTGGGTCAGTCACAGTGGTCAGGTATTCGGCCACTGTGTACGCTCTGTTTAGGGCCAAATAGCATTCCAGTCAAGTAATTATCTTTTTGTTTTCTCATGATTTGGTTGGGTCTAATTGTGTTGCTGTCCTGGGGCTCTGTAGGGTGTGTTTGTGTTTGTGAACAGAGCCCCAGGACCAGCTTGCTTAGGGGACTCTTCTCCAGGTACATATTTCTGTAGGTGATGGCTTTGTTATGGCTTGGGAATCGCTTCCTCTTAGGTGGCTGTAGAATTTAACGGCTCTTTTCTGGATTTTGATAATTAGCCGGTATCGGCCTACTTCTGTTCTCCATGCATTATTTGGTGATCTACGTTGTACATGGAGGATATTTTTGCAGAATTCTGCACGCAGAGTCTCAATTTGGTGTTTGTCCCATTTTGTGAATTCTTGGTTGGTGAGCGGACCGCAGACCTCAAAACCATAAAGGGCAATGAGTTCTATAACTGATTCAAGTATTTTTTGCCAGATCCTAATTGGCATGTCGAATTTTATGTTCCTTTAGAATGCCCTTCTTGCCTTGTCTCTCAGATCGTTCACAGCTTTGTGGAAGTCACCTGTGGCGCTGATGTTTAGGCCGAGGTATGTATAGTTTTTTGTGTGCTCTAGGGCAATGGTGTCTAGATGGAATTTGTATTTGTGGTCCTGGCGACTGGACCTTTTTTGGAACACCATTATTTTGGTCTTACTGAGATTTACTGTCAGGGCCCAGGTGTAGCAGAATCTGTGCAGAAGATCTAGGTGCTGCTGTAGGCCCTCCTTGGTTGGTGACAGAAGCACCAGACCATCAGCAAACAGTAGACATTTGACTTCAGATACTAGTAGGGTGAGGTCGGGTGCTGCAGACTTTTCTAGTGCCCTCGCCAATTCGTTGATATATATGTTGAAGAGGGTGGGGCTTAAGCTGCATCCCTGTCTCACCCCACGGCACAGTGGTAAGAAATGTGTTTGTTTTTTGCCTATTTTCACCTCACACTTGTTGTTTGTATACATGGATTTCATGATGTCGTAATATTCATAATATTTCCCCAACTCCACTTTCCATCAATTTGTATAGCAGACCCTCATGCAAAATTGAGTCGAAGGCTTTTTTTAAATCAACAAAGCATGAGAAGACTTTGCCTTTGTTTTGGTTTGTTTGTTTGTCAATTAGGGTGTGCAGGGTGGATACGTGGTGTGTCGTACGATAATTTGGTAAAAGCCAATTTGACATTTGCTCAGTACATTGTTTTCACTGAGGAAATGTACGAGTCTGCTGTTAATGATAATGCAGAGGATTTTCCCAAGGTTGCTGTTGACGCATATCCCACGGTAGTTATTGGGGTCAAATTTGTCTCCACTTTTATTGATTGGGGTGATCAGTCCTTGGTTCCAAATATTGGGGAAGATGCCAGAGCTAAGGATGATGTTAAAGAGTTTTAGTATAGCCAATTGGAATTTGTTGTCTGTATATTTGATCATTTCATCGAGGATACCATCAACACCACAGGACATTTTGGGTTGGAGGGTTTTTATTTTGTCCTGTAGTTTGCGACCCATTTTTTTCAAGGTAATTGGGGAATCCAGTGTGCTCTGGTAGTCTTTAATAGTTGATTCTAAGATTTGTATTTGATCATGTATATGTTTTTGCGTCGGCCAAATCATGTCCCGGAGCTCTACATACAATTCCTTCAACCTCATGGCTTGGTTTTACCTCTGACATGCACTGTGAAGTCTGGGATTTTATATAGACAGGTGTGTGCCTTTCCAAATCATGTTCAATCAATTGAATTTACCACAGGTGGACTCCAATCAAGTTGTAGAAACATCTCAAGAATGATCAATGGAAACAGGATGAACCCGAGCTCAATTTCGAGTCTCATATTTGAGGGTCTGAATACTTTTGTAAATAAGGTATTTCTGTTTTTTAGTTTTAATACATTTTCAAACATTTCTAAAAACCTGCTTTCACTTTGTCAGTATGGGGTATTGTGTGTAAATTAATGAGGATTCTTTTTTTATTTAATCCATTTTAGAATAAGGCTGTAATGTAACAAAATGAAGAAAAAGTCAAGAGGTCTGAGTACTTTCTGAATGCACTGTATCTTCGCTCACCCTGAATCTGAAGAGACTCACGTTTCAAGGCCTCTGGATCCTAGTACAGATCAAATAGTGGACCAGACTGGGGCAATTCTCCCTGTCCGTGGAATGCCATTCAGCTCAGTGTTTTTCATCATGAATCTTGTTCTGGAGGCAGCTCTGCAGAGTGGTCAATAGCTAGCACAGCCACAAAGTCATAACATCTGATGTTAAACCTAACCAATTTTGACTTTGCAGCTGGTCCATCTTGTGGAAATTTCTCAGTTTTGCCTCTAGGACAAGACTCATCTCAATAAAAATGAACCTGCTTCAAGACCCCACAACACTGAGAAACAAATTCAATTAAATGTTATTCGTCACATGCTTCGTAAATCACAGGTATGGACTAACAGTGAAATGCTTACTTACGGGGCCCTTCCCAACAATGCAGAGAGAAAGAAAATTAATAGAAAAGTAAAACCAGTAATAATAAAGTAATAATAGATACATAATGAGTAACGATAACTTGGCTATATACAAGGGGTACCAATACCTAGTCGATGTGCAGGGGTATGAGGTAATAACTTGGCTATATACAAGGGGTACCAATACCTAGTCGATGTGCAGGGGTATGAGGTAATAACTTGGCTATATACAAGGGGCACCAGTACTGTGTCGATGAGAACTTGGCTATACACACGTGGTATCAGTACTGAGTCAATGATAAGTTGGCTATATACAAGGGGTACCGGTACTGAGTCAATGATAACTTGGCTATATACACGTGGTCAGTACTGAGTCAATGATAACTTGGCTATATACAAGGGGTACCAGTACTGAGTAGATGTGTAGGGGTACGAGGTAATAACTTGCCTATATACAAGGGGTACCAGTACTGAGTAGATGTGCAGGGGTACGAGGTCATTGAGGTAGACATTGAGGTAGAAAATGATGCAAAAAGGGTCAACGCAGATAGTCCCGTTAGCTATTTAGTTAACTATTTAACTAACTATTTAGCAGTCTTATGGCTTGGGGCTAGAAGCTGTTAGGGTCCTGTTGGTTCCAGACTTTATGCATCGGTACTGCTTGCCATGCGGTAGCAGAAAGAACAGTAAATTACTTGGGGGGCTGGAGTCTTTTTTGGGCCTTCCTCTGACACCGCCTGGTATATAGGTGCTGGATGGCAGGGAGCTCGGCCCCAGTGATGTACTGGGCCGAACGTATTACCCTCTGTAGCGCCTCGTGGTCGTCTGCCAAGCAGTTGCCATACCAAGGGGTGATCCAGCCAGTCAAGATGCTCTCAATGTTGATCTGTAGAACTTTTTGAGGATCTGAGGGCCCATGCCAAATCTTTTCAACTTCCTGAGCGGGAAGAGGCATTGTGATGCCCTCTTCATGACTGTGTTGGTGTGTTTGGACCATGATAGATCCTTAGTGATGATAGATCCTTGAAGCTCTCAACCCGCTCCACTTCAGCCCCTCATCGATGTGAATGGGGGCGTGCTCGGACCTCTGTTTCCTGTCGTTCACAATCAGCTCCTTTGTCTTGCTGATATTGAGGGAGAGGTTGTTGTCCTGGCACCACACTGCCAGGTCTCTGACCTCCTCCCTATAGGCTGTCTCATCATCATCGGTGATCAGGCCTACCACTGTTGTGTAATCAGCTATCGTAATGATGGTGTTGGAGTCGTGCTTGGCCACGCAGTCGTAGGTTAACAGGGAGTTCAGGAGGGGACTAAGTACGCAACCCTGAGGGGCCCCCGTGTTTAGGGTCAGCGTGACGGATGTGTTGTTGCCTACCTTTACCACCTGGGGGCAGCCCATCAGAAAGTCCAGGATCCAGTTGCAGAGGGTGGTGTTTAGTCCCAGGGTCATGAGCTTAGTGATGAGCTTGGAGGGCCCTAAATTGTTGAATGCTGAGCTGTAGTCAATGAACAGCATTCTCAAGTAGGTGTTCTTTTTGTCCAGGTGTGAAAGGGCAGAGTGGAGTGCAATAGAGATTGTGTCATCGGTGCATCTGTTGGGGCGGTATGCAAATTGGAGTGGGTCCAGGGTGTCTGGGATGATGGTGTTGATCTGAGCCATGACCAGCCTTTCAAAGCATATCATGGCTACAGATGTGAGTGCTATGGGGCGATAGTCATGTTACCTTGGCGTGCTTAAAACATGTACTGTAGGTATTACAGACTGAGTCAGGGAGAGGATTAAAATGTCAATGAAGACACTTGCCAGCTGGTCAGCGCATGCTCTGAATACTCATCCTGGTAATCCGTCTGGGCCTGCAGCCTTGTGAATGTTAACCTGTTTAAAGGTCTTACTCACATCGGTTACGGAGAGCGAGACCACACAGTCGTCCGGAACAGTTGATGCTCACAAGCATAGTCCAGTGTTGCTTGCCTCGAAGCGAGCATAGAAGGCATTTAGCTCGTCTGGTAGGCCCACGTCACTGGGCAGCTCACGGCTGGGCTTTCCTTTGTGATCCGTGATAGTTTGCAAACTCTGCCACATTAGTAGGATTCAGTGTTGTAGGATTCAATCTTAGTACTGTATTGACGCTTTGCCTTTTTGATGGCTCATCGGAGGGCACAGCAGGATTTCTTATAAGCATCCGGGTTATTGTTGTTCGAGTTATTCTTATTGTTATTCTTGTTTGAGTTTTTGTTTGTCAGCAGGAATTAGGAGGATAGAGTTATGGTCAGATTTTCCAAATGGAGGGTGAGGGAGAGTTTTGTATGTGTCTCTGTGTGTGGAGTAAAGGTGATCTAGAGTTTTGTATGTGTCTCTGTGTGTGGAGTAAAGGTGATCTAGAGTTTTGTATGTGTCTCTGTGTGTGGAGTAAAGGTGATCTAGAGTTTTGTATGTGTCTCTGTGTGTGGAGTAAAGGTGATCTAGAGTTTTGTATGTGTCTCTGTGTGTGGAGTAGAGGTGATCTAGAGTTTTGTATGTGTCTCTGTGTGTGGAGTAAAGGTGATTTAGAGTTTTATATGTGTCTCTGTGTGTGGAGTAAAGGTGATTTAGAGTTTTATATGTGTCTCTGTGTGTGGAGTAAAGGTGATCTAGAGTTTTGTATGTGTCTCTGTGTGTGGAGTAAAGGTGATTTAGAGTTTTTCAGCTTCTAGTTGAACAGTTGACATGCTGGTAGAAATTAGGTAAAACGCATGTCAGTTTTCCTGCATTAAAGTTACCGGCCACTAGGAGTGCCGCCTCTGGATTAGCATGTTCTTGTTTGTTTATAGTTTTTTTGCCCAAAGCCACAGTCAGGAAGCCAGGCAGGCTCCCCATAGACCCAGAGTCTATTACGCAGCCCCATGCCCCCAGGCAATGAGTCACGCTCACTCACTTCTACACACTAACAATGCCCACAACAAACACTTCCCTTTAGCTCTTTACATTTCCAACACTCTATACACACTAACTGCATTCAAACTAACCAGGGCATGTACTGTGTGTATCACTAGCAGACACTTCCCCACAGTGTATACATAGTGTCACAACTCTTTGTAATGCATAGCTTTGACAGTCACTGCACACTTCAGAGGCCTGACCTGACCTGCACAGTAATTTTTCATAACAGACCATCTGCACATACACACACACACACACACACACACACACACACACACACACACACACACACACTTGAACTTTATAAACAAAGCACACACACACACACACACACACACACACACACACACACACACACACACACACACACACACACACACACACACACACACACACACACACACACACACACACACACACACACACACACACACACACACACACTTGAACTTTATAAACAAAGCACACACACACACACACACACACACACACACACACACACACACACACACACACACACACACACACACACACACACACACACACACACACACACACACACACACACACACACACACACACACGCTGCTCAGGGAACAATACACAAGCCAACCCAGCCCTCTACATGTGCCACGGCAGCCCACTAAGAAGCTGAGGGTGCCAGACAACACTGGCAGGGCACAAACACCACGATTGTCCCCCCAACACAAAGTGCACTTGTGACCAAGGCAGAGTGGGGTGGATGGGATCCTGTGTAAAGGAATAGCATCAGGTCTGACAGTGTTGTAAACTTCAAGCCTTCACTGTTTACAATGAAGATGTCCAGGAAAACGACTTAGACTCTGAACCCCCTTTCACTGTAAACAACAACAGCAACAATAAACATTTCAACATTGTAATAAAATAGACTGAACGTAACGCAACACATCAGAGTGGTTCTGTCTATCTGCCTGCCTGCCTGTCTATCTGCCTGCCTGTCTATCTGCCTGCCTATCTATCTATCTATCTATCTATCTATCTATCTATCTATCTATCTATCTATCTATCTATCTATCTATCTATCTATCTATCTATCTATCTATCTATCTATCTATCTATCTATCTATCTATCTATCTATCTATCTATCTATCTATCTGCTCGCCTGCCTGCCTGCCTGCCTGTCTGCCTGTCTGTCTGTCTGCCTGCCCACCCGACCGGCTGTCTGTCTATTCATCGTCTTTCCCTTGTCAGTGAATAGACTTGGTAAGGTGTTCATTAGCCAGCATGGGGCAGTCATTACTAGTGGAAAACCTAATTTAGCGGGGTAATAGAACAGTTCAGGATGAATAGGCTAATTTAATTGCTCCTACATGTGGTGGATTGTATTGCAGAGCTATTTGCAGGAGCTTTTTCCCCATGCAGTTTTACTGGGGCTATAAACAGTGCAGTTGTACTGGGGCTATAAACCGTGAACAACAACCACAGCAAAGAAGAGAAACTGTTCCCAGTTCTGTTGTCCTGTCTAGTCTACTAGTGGTCAATACTTCAGTACCAGGCTTTACAACAAAGTCCAAGCCAAGCCAGGCCAGGGCACACTGCTTTGTGGGTAGGGATTGTGTCTGTGTTGGTGCTACAGTTTATCTCCATGCTCAAATCAAATCTAAATCAATGTTATTGGTCACATACATATGGTTAGCAGATGTTACTAGCGAAATGCTTGTATACAAGATATGTAAACATTATTAAAGTGGCGTTATTAAAGTGACTAGTTTTCCATTCATTAAAGTGGCCAATGTTTTTAAGTCTGTATGTAGGCAGCAGCCTCTCTGTGCTAGTGATCACTGTTTAACAGTCTGCTTAGTAGTCAGGCAAAGTTGAGGATATGCCAAAAAAAGAGCCTACATAATGCAGAGAAGATACTTCATACATATAAACAGAGGTAGGAGCAGATCAACATCGCTGAGTTACAGCAATACGTTTCGACCTACCAGTCTTCCTGAGACTGTGGACATGGAAACTGAGGCAGGGGAAGGGCTCAGGAATCCAACTACCCTTAAACAATCCCAGGAACTGGAGTGGTTAGCTTTTATCTGGGAAGTAGGTTGAGAGAGAGAGGCTTCTCTTGCCCCCTATTGTGATGTAATCTTCATTTATAGGACGTCCATAAGGGACTAGCTGAATAGGCCTATCCCAGGGCCTATGGAGGACTAGACGAATAGGCCTAGCACAGGGCCTATATGGGACTAGCTGAATAGGCCTATCCCAGGGCCTATAGGGGACAAGCTGAATAGGCCTTAACCAACATTGCAGTTTTAAGAAAATACCTAAAAAAAAGTAAGAGATAAGAATAACAAATAATTCAAGAGCAGCAGTAAAATAACAATAGCGCGGCTATACACAGGGGGTACCGGTACAGAGTCAATGTGCGGGGCACCGGTGTCAAGGTAATTGAGGTAATATGTACATGTAGGTAGAGTTATTAAAGCGACTATGCATAGATAATATAAGAGAGTAGCAGCAGCGTGGAAGGGGGGGCCGGGCAATGCAAATAGACCTGGTTGCCATTTGATTAGATGTTTAGGAGTCTTATGGCCTAGCCCAGGGCCTATAGGGGACTATTGATTTTTATCCGTGATGCCTTGGTGCCTCAGACTGTATCTCTCACCCTGAACTGTAAGGATATACACTCTAGAGCAGAGAGTGAGTCCCATTCAGCCACTGACTGGCCTGGCTAAACAGATAAAGAGAGTGAGTCCCATTCAGCCACTGACTGGCCTGGCTAAACAGATAAAGAGAGTGAGTCCCATTCAGCCACTGACTGGCCTGGCTAAACAGATAAAGAGAGTGAATCCCCTTCAGCCACTGACTGGCCTGGCTAAACAGATAAAGAGAGTGAGTCCCCTTCAGCCACTGACTGGCCTGGCTAAACAGATAAAGAGAGTGAGTCCCCTTCAGCCACTGACTGGCCTGGCTAAACAGATAAAGAGAGTGAGTCCCCTTCAGCCACTGACTGGTCTGGCTAAACAGATAAAGAGAGTGAGTCCCATTCAGCCACTAACTGGCCTGGCTAAACAGATAAAGAGAGTGAGTCCCCTTCAGCCACTAACTGGCCTGGCTAAACAGATAAAGAGAGTGAGTCCCCTTCAGCCACTGACTGGCCTGGCTAAACAGATAAAGGCCCATGGCCAAGGCGGTTTGGACTGTTGGAATTCATGTGAGATTATAATAGTGAGTCTTTACAGCCAGTTGGGTTCTCAGTTCATCGCGCAGACAGAAATAAAGATCACTCTGGGTAGGAGAAGGGCGGGGGTGTATGTTTCATGATTAACTACTCATGGTGTGATTGTGATAACATACAGAAACTCAAGTCCTTTTGTTCACCCAACCTAGAATACCTCACAATACAATGCCGACCGTATTACCTCCCAAGAGAATTCTCTTCAGCTACAGTCACAGCCGTGTATATTCCCCCTCAAGCCGATACCATGACGGTCCTCAAAGAACTACAATGGACTATACGCAAACTGGAAACCACATATCCTGAGGCAGCATTTATTGTAGCTGGGGATTTCCACAAAGCTAATCTGAGGAAAATGCTACTGAAGTTCTACCAACACATTGACTGTAGCATTCGCTCTGAGAAAATATTGGACCACTGTTACTCAGCTTTTCGAAATGCCTACAAGGCCCTCCCCCGCCCTCCCTTCGGCAAATATGATCACAACTCCATTTTGTGACTATTAAAACCTACCCAAACCATAAACCGTGGATAGATGGCAGCATTCGTGCAAAACTGAAAGCAAACTAAAAACTGACAGCGAACTAAATTACTATTACTTCTGTCATCATGAAGTGCTTTGAGAAACTATTCAAGGATCATAGCACCTCTACCTTACCTGACACCCTAGACCCACTTCAATTTTCTTACCGCCCCAATAGATCCACAGACGATGCAATTGCCATCGCACTACACACTGCACACTGCACTATCCCATCTGGACAAGAGGAATACCTATGTAAGAATGCTGTTAATTGACTATAGCTCAGCATTCAACACCATAGTACCCTCCAAGCTCATCATTAAGCTTGAGGCCCTGGGTCTCGACCCCGCCCTGTGCAACTGGGTCCTGGACTTCCTGACGGGCCACCCTCAGGTAGTGAAGGAAGGAAACAACACCTCCACTTAGCTGATCCTCAACACAGGGGCCCCACAAGGGTGCGTGCTCAGCCCCCTCCTGTACTCCCTGTTCACCCATGACTGCGTGGCCACGCACGCCTCCAACTCAATCATAAAGTTTGCAGACAACACAACAGTAGTGTGCCTGATTAACAACAATGACGAGACAGCCTACAAGTAGGAGGTGAGGGCCCTGGGAGTGTGGTGCCAGAAAAATAACCTTTCACTCAGCGTCAACAAAACAAAGGAGCTGATCGTGGACTTCAGGAAACAGCAGAGGAAGCACGCCCCTATTCACATCGACAGGACCACAGTGGAGAAGGTGGAACGTTTCAAGTTCCTCGGCATACACATCACTGACAAACTGAAATGGTCCACCCACACAGACAGTGTGGTGAAGAAGGCGCAACAGCTCCTTTTCAACCTCAGGAGGGTGAATACATTTGGCTTGCCACCTAAAACCCTCACAAACTTTTACAGGTGCACAATTGAAACCATCCTGTCGGGCTGTATCACCTGGTACGCCAACTGCACCGCCTGCAACCGCAGGGCTCACCAGAGGGTAGTGTGGTCACCGGGGGCAAACAACCTGCCCTACAGGACACCTACAGCACCCGATGTCACAGGAAGGCCAAAAAGATCCCCAAGGACAACAACCACCCAAGCCACTGCATGTTCACCCCACTATCATCCAGAAGGCTAGGTCAGTACAGGTGTATCAAAGCTGGGACCGAGAGACTGAAAAACAGTTTCTATCTCAAGGCCATCAGACTGTTAAATAGCCATCTCTAGCACCTTAGAGGCTGCTGCCCTATATACTGTACATAGACTTGGAATCACTGCCCACTTTAATAGATTGTATTTCAAATTTTAAAAAATCACCTTTATTTAACCAGGTAGGCCAGTTGAGAACAAGTTCTCATTTACAACTGCGACCTGGCCAAGATAAAGCAAAGCAGTGCGACAAAAACAACAACACAGAGTTACACATAAACAAATGTACAGTCAATAACACAATAGAAAAATATATGTACAGTGTGTGCAAATGTAGAAGAGTAGGGAGGTAAGGCAATCAATAGCCCATAGAGGTGAAATCATTACAATTTAGCATTAACACTGGAGTGATAGATCTGCAGATGATGATGTTCAAGTAGAGATACTGGGGTGCAAAGGAGCAAGAGGGTAAGTAATAATATGGGGATGAGGTAGTTGGGTGTGCTATTTACAGATTGGCTGTGTACAGGTACAGTGATTGGTAAGCTGCTCTGACAGCTGATGCTTAAAGTTAGAGAGGGAGATATAAGACTCCAGCTTCAGTGATTTTTGCAATTTGTTCCAGTCATTGGCAGCAGAGAACTGGTTGGAAAGGCGGCCAAAGGAGGAATTGGCTTTGGGGATGACCAGTGAAATATACCTGCTGGTGCGCGTGCTACGGGTGGGTGTTGCTAAGGTGACCAGTGAGCTGAGATAAGGCGGGGCTTTACCTAGCAAAGACTTATAGATGACCTGGAGCCAGTGGGTTTGGCGACGAATATGTAGTGAGGGCCAGCCAACGAGAGCATACAGTGGTGGGTAGTATATGGGGCTTTGGTGACAAAACGGATGGCACTGTGATAGACTACATCCAGTTTGCTGAGTAGAGTGTTGGAGGCTATTTTGTAAATGACAGCGACCATGTCAAGGATCGGTAGGATAGTCAGTTTTACGAGGGTATGTTTGGGAGCATGAGTGAAGGAGGCTTTGTTGCGAAATAGGAAGCCGATTCTAGATTTAATTTTGGATTGGAGATGCTTAATACCTAGGTGTCTGGTTAGACTGTAAACTCTCCTTCCAGACTCACGGAAGGAGAGTTTACAGTCTAACCAGACACAGGTATTTTTAGTTCTAAGTCAAAACCGTCCAGAGTGTGATGCTAGTCAGGCGGAAGGGTGCGGGCAGCAATCGGTTGAAGAACATGTACTTAGTTTTACTAGCATTTAAAAGCAGTTGGAGGCCACGGAAGGAGTGTTGTATGGCGTTGAAGCTCGTTTGGAAGTTTGTTAGCACAGTGTCAAAAGAAGGGCCAAATGTATACAGAATGGTGTCGTCTGCGTAGAGGTGGATCAGAGAATCACCAGCAGCAAAAGCGTCATCATTGATATATACAGAGAAAAGAGTCGGCCCGAGAATTGAACCCTGTGGCAGCCCCATAGAGACTGCCAGAGGTCCGTACAACAGGCCCTCCAATTTGACACACTGAACTCTAACTGAGAAGGAGTTAGTGAACCAGGCGAGGCAGTCATTTGAGAAGATGGAACACTTGTCACGCCCTAACCATAGAGAGCCTTTTTATTCTCTATTTTGGTTAGGTCGGGGTGTGACTAGGGTGGGTAATCTAGGTTGTTTTATTTCTATGTTGGCCTGGTATGGTTCCCAATCAGAGGCAGCTGTTTAGCGTTGTCTCTGATTGGGGATCATATTTAGGCAGCCATTTCCCGACTGTTTTTTTGTGGGATCTTGTTTATGTGTAGTTGCCTGTGAACACTCCATAGCTTCACGTGTCGTTTGCTCTCAATTGTTTTTTTGCGTTTCACTAATAAAAAGATGTGGAACCCATATCACGCTGCGCCTTGGTACGAATGTTATTTCGACGATCGTGACAACACTAGTCACTTCAATAAAGTTGACATATTTTGCATTTCTCATCTCATATGTACTGTATATACTCTATTCTATTCTACTGTATTTTAGTCTATTCCGCTCCGACATTGCTCGTCCAAATATTTATATATTCTTAATTCCATTCCTTTACTTTAAATTTGTGTGATTGTGTGTATTGTTGTGAAATTCTTCGATATTACTTGTTTGATATTACTGCACTAGAAACACAAGAATTTCGCAACACCCACAATAACATCTGTTAAACATGTGAATGTGACCAATACAATTTGATTTGATTTGATTTAGTGTCATTCTGGCCACACTCCCTCTCCTAATCCCACCCTTTCTTTGCCTGACGACTCACACTAAATTCTTACTCTGCTCTGTCATTCGCTACATAGATTAGTCTGGAACTACCATCATTGAATTAGTTTGTGGTGATGAGGGGCGTTGTACAAAACAAAGTAATCAGCGATTGGAGTATCAAAGCCAATGACAGATTTTCCAACCGTTGCTTTACCCACGTGTGTTCTGGCTCTGTCCCAACCCATTTGTTTCTGGACCAATCAGACGGCCCCGAATGTGATCCAGAAGTGCACCTTGCTGAGAATAAACTAACATCTGTGGGCGTGGTGTAGCATTAGGCCAGAGCAAGGACTCTAGGTAGCCAGGCAAACCCTTTCTTTTCCTGCTTCTCTTCCTGCTTGGTTATAATGGAGTAGATTAAACGTTTCTTACTTATTTTAAATTGTTTCAAAGAAGTTAAAGAAACAATTTTTCATTGAACACAAAATGTACAGGTTGTCATTCGTCCAGCAGTAAAAGTAGACCACAGCAGGACTTGGTTTAAGAAACAGGCTTTAAAAAG
The DNA here is from genome assembly GCF_016432855.1 of Salvelinus namaycush. Lineage (NCBI taxonomy): Eukaryota > Metazoa > Chordata > Actinopteri > Salmoniformes > Salmonidae > Salvelinus > Salvelinus namaycush. Next base: position 82,339,744 of record NC_052310.1, read on the forward strand.
CAGCTGCTTTCCTCTTAAATGTAAAGTCCCCATTTTTTCAACCCTATTCGATTTCTTATATTCAAGTCAGTCTGGTATGAGAAGGTAGCCCCTATCTGCAAAAGCAGAAAGCTGAGTATCTTGGCTATTGATTGGTGCCTTCATAGCTTTCGCGTGACACTACCATATATGGGCATACGAATGTATAAGGGCAGGCAGAGCCGAAGACCTCATTTCAAGATGGCTGCTACCTCAAATCAAATCAAAGTTTATTTGTCACGTGCGCCGAATACAACAGGTGTAGTGTAGACCTTACAGTGAAATGCTTACTTATAGGTTCTAACCAATAGTACAAAAAATGTGTTAGGTGAACAATAGGTAAGTAAAGAAATAAAACAACAGTAAAAAGACAGGCTATATACAGTATCGAGGCTATAAAAGTATCAAGGCTACATACAGACACCGGTTAGTCGGGCTGATTGAGGTAGTATGTACATGTAGATATGGTTAGAGTGACTATGTATACATGATACATTCCGGTTAGCGTTGTGAAGCATAAACAAAACTAAACATGGAATACGTTTATACACACCAAAAGCCGGGACTCCACAGATCATGAGGATCTTATTTGTCTGCCTGTTATTGATCCCAAGAGTCTAAATGTTTATTTTACACGTTTTCACAAAACAGCAAACATCTTACAAGGTAAGCTTTGATTTGGTCTGTGTTTGAGCTATAGCTAAGTGGGGGATATCAATTGAATCATTAGGTTGGTAGGAACAAATATAGCCAATTGCCAATATTATTTGATGATTTTTGACTTAATAGCAACATTGAATGTCCACATAGTGACTATATCTTTGCGCATCAAAAATATGATGTTGCCTGCTTACGCACTGAAGGCATCCATTACACAGGAGATTGGCTACCATGGCAGTCTTGTAGCCAATGAGTAAAGCTTTCCAGGGATACCTGGCTAGAGAGACTTGGAAACGTCCCATGACCACACCTGACACCACTTACTAAAACATCTTCCCATTTCTAGTTGTTAAGTCTATCAATCCCATTTTGTTTTCTGATATTGTTCACATGTTGCGAAAACCATCTGATGTGTTTCCAGTAATTCACTTATAGCTTGTCAATGAAAGATGACTTTCAAAATAATAAAATTGAACAAAGTAAAGTTATTTTGTGTGTGCTTGATCTTGTGTATTCTGAACTATGTAACTCCTATCTATCTTCTGATCATTTCCTCATAATCTCCCAGATGTCTTCAAGTTTTTGCATGTCAGAATCATGTAATTACACATGAAAAGCAGTTACTTTTGGGTATGTCTATTTAGGTCGAAATCTACATTTTGCCATTACATTTAAAAAAAAAAATGTTTTTACCTTTATTTAACTAGGCAAGCCAGTTAAGAACAAATTCTTATTTTCAATGACGGCCTAAGAACAGTGGTATAAGGCCTTGTTCAGGGGCAGAACGACTGATTTTTACCTTGTCAGCTCAGGGATTCGATCTTGCAATCTTTCGGTTACTAGTTCAACGCTCTAACCACTAGGCTACCTGCCGCCCTTAAGTCTTGCCTAGAAGTCAGTTAAGTCCTTCTTTATCGGGACTAGTTAAAACTGTGCTGATTGCATGTCGTTTTTTCACGTTATGCACTACTTTTGACAAGGGTGAATAGGGCTGTTGTTAAAACATAGTGCACTATATAGGGAATAGGGTGCCTTTTCGGTTGCAACCAGGGCCTGGGTCTTCATCCTGCCTCAGAGCGAATCAACAGTTCGACACACCCAATAAAAACCAAGGTCAATTTACATTTCTATCCTGAATAAATAGTCTGAATCAATAGAGAATTACTGGCTAATTGTTTGTCTCTCTGTTCCTTTTACTCTGCCTGTCTGTTGAGTTATTTTATTGCCTCTTCATTGAAGTAGGCCTTTATCAAGCTACAGATAAGAGACAACCAGCGCCTGTTGACACAATTCTGGATAGCACAAAGGCCTGTCAAACACAGGGCTTCTGTAAGCAGACAGTCTCCATTACTGTGTTTAGGAGTATTACTGTAGGCTAGGGAGGACAGGGGAGGAGGGAGTGGGAGGAGAGGACAGGGGAGGAGGGAAGGGAGTGGGAGAAGAGGACAGGGGAGGGGAGGAGGGGAGTGGGAGGAGAGGACAGGGGAGGAGGGAAGAGAGTGGGAGAAGAGGACAGGGGAGGAGGGAAGGGAGTGGGAGAAGAGGACAGGGGAGGAGGGAAGGGAGTGGGAGAAGAGGACAGGGGAGGAGGGGAGTGGGAGGAGAGGACAGGGGAGGAGGGAAGGGAGTGGGAGAAGAGGACAGGGGAGGAGGGAAGGGAGTGGGAGAAGAGGACAGGGGAGGAGGGAAGGGAGTGGGAGGAGAGGACAGGGGAGGAGGGAAGGGAGTGGGAGAAGAGGACAGGGGAGGAGGGAAGGGAGTGGGAGAAGAGGACAGGGGAGGAGGGAAGGGAGTGGGAGAAGAGGACAGGGGAGGAGGGAAGGGAGTGGGAGAAGAGGACAGGGGAGGAGGGAAGGGAGTGGGAGAAGAGGACAGGGGAGGAGGGGAGTGGGAGGAGATGACAGGGGAGGAGGGAAGGGAGTGGGAGAAGAGGACAGGGGAGGAGGGGAGTGGGAGGAGAGGACAGGGGAGGAGGGAAGGGAGTGGGAGAAGAGGACAGGGGAGGAGGGAAGGGAGTGGGAGAAGAGGACAGGGGAGGAGGGGAGTGGGAGGAGAGGACAAGGGAGGAGGGAAGGGAGTGGGAGAAGAGGACAGGGGAGGAGAGGACAGGGGAGTGGGAGGAGCGGAGAGGGGAGGAGGGAGGGGAGTGGGAGGAGGGTGGAGGGGAGTGGGAGGAGAGGACAGTGGAGGGTGGAGGAGAGGACAGTGGAGGAGGGAGGGGAGTGGGAGGAGAGGACAGGGGAGGAGGGAAGGGAGTGGGATTAGTGGACAGGGGAGGAGGGGACAGGGGAGTGGGAGGAGTGGACAGGGGAGGAGGGGAGTGGGAGGAGAGGACAGTGGAGGAGGGAGGGGAGTGGGAGAAGAGGACAGGGGAGGAGGGAAGGGAGTGGGAGAAGAGGACAGGGGAGGAGGGGAGTGGGAGGAGAGGACAAGGGAGGAGGGGAGTGGGAGAAGAGGACAGGGGAGGAGGGAAGGGAGTGGGAGAAGAGGACAGGGGAGGAGAGGACAGGGGAGTGGGAGGAGCGGACAGGGGAGGAGGGAGGGGAGTGGGAGGAGAGGACAGGGGAGGAGGGAGGGGAGTGGGAGGAGAGGACAGGGGAGGAGGGTGGAGGGGAGTGGGAGGAGAGGACAGTGGAGGGTGGAGGGGAGTGGGAGGAGAGGACAGTGGAGGGTGGAGGGGAGTGGGAGGAGAGGACAGTGGAGGAGGGAGGGGAGTGGGAGGAGAGGACAGGGGAGGAATGAAGCGAGTGGGAGAAGAGGACAGGGGAGGAGGGAAGGGAGTGGGAGAAGTGGACACGGGAGGAGGGGAGTGGGAGGAGAGGACAGTGGAGGAGGGAGGGGAGTGGGAGGAGAGGACAGTGGAGGAGGGAGGGGAGTGGGAGGAGAGGGGAAGACCCCCAGGGAACTAAACCTGAAGAACAGAGATGCTGTTAAAAGAAAGCTGTTAAAGTCAATGTCCAAAGGTTTCTTGTGTTCTGTCCACCCATTTTGATTTTGATTCCCTCCCCCACACTTTTATAGTGAACGTTGATCCTCCTGTAAATGTAGTAATGATCTTGAGTTAAGGCTGGGCTCATTGACAGCTATGGCTCCCGTGTTAGTTACTGCATTTCATTAAACCAGGTGGCGAGTGCAGTGACGGATCCACAGACAGACAGGTGGTACTTGCCCTTGGGTAAATGCAAATACTGTCTGTTTACCCTGTCCACTGGCCTTGAGATCCTTGTCTATGGAAATGCAGCTAAATGGCTGAGCAGAGCAGGCAGGCCAGCACTGGCGCTGTGTGTGTGTGTGTGTGTGTGTGTGTGTGTGTGTGTGTGTGTGTGTGTGTGTGTGTGTGTGTGTGTGTGTGTGTGTGTGTGTGTGTGTGTGTGTACGTGTACCCAGCTTGAAATTGTCCTTTGCAACTGTCTAAAAAGCCCTTGCTCAACAAATGACTGATTCAAATTAAAGTTTTATACTCTTTAACCCTATCAGTCGCGAGACTGCAGCAAAAATCGGCTTTTTGTTTATCTGACTTTCATTTATCCAGCCCTTATATTTAGCCTCACAATTAAGTGTTTTACCGGGTTCTTTTCAGGACAACCAGTAGAACACAAAACAATTTCACATGAGTAGCTGAATTCATGATTTTTTATTGAGAAATTTCAATAAAAAAAGGTCTGCCAAAGCAAAAACCTGATAAAAAATAATTGTATATGAATGCTGTAAGTACAGTGACAACTGTGTGGAGTTTGGAGTTTGTGACAGAAATTATGTGAGCTCATTACAGTATTAGGCACTACTGTATGTCCAGGAATTTCCTATGGTGTTCTATGTAGAAGAACCCCTTACCTTCTAACGACTCTTGTGTAGCTTGTTAGCATCATAGAGAAAAACATCTCACATGTGTGTGTTTGTGAGACTCCCAGCTTTTCATAGATATCATTGTCTCTACAGACATTTTTGTAAAAAGACCCAGCCCGGGCCCCTTCGGGATCTGTCCTTGTCTCACAAACACTTCTCGAGCTCAGCTCCCGTTAATCACACAGACTGCGATGCAGAATAAATAAATGAATCCAATGGTACAACCCAGAAGTCTGTAGCTCAAACACACAATGTCTAAAAGGAGTTACGGTGGGACTCATTGGGTTAACAACTTTAGTTTCTTAGAGAAGTTCAAACTTATTAGCACATGGTGGCCTGGGTGTAGTGATCCCGTGGGAATTGACTGTTTGATGCACTGACTGTCTGGTGGACTGACTGTCTGATGGACTGACTGTCTGGTGGGTTGACTGTCTAATGGATTGACTGTCTGGTGGATTGACTGTCTGGTTGTCACACCCTGATCTGTTTCACCAGTCCTTGGGATTTTCTCCACCCCCCTCCAGGTGTCACCCATCTTCCCTATTACCCTCAGTGTATTTATACCTGTGTTCTCTGTTTGTCTGTTGCCAGTTCGTCTTGTCTTGCCAAGTCAACCAGCGTTTTTCCAAGCTCCTGTTTTTCCTAGTCTCTCTTTTCAAGTCCTCCCGGTTCTGACCTTTTGCCTGCCTCAGACCTCGAGCCCGCCTACCGCCCTGTACCGTTTGGACTCTGACCTGGTTATGTACTCTTGCCTGTCATTGACCTGCCTCTTGCCTGCCCCTCGTTGTTTAATCACGAACCTCAACCCCGTATCCGGGATCACCCCCCACCCCCCCCACACTGATTAGCATCGCTAGCATAGCGTCACAATTAAATAGTAGCATCTAAATATCATTAAATCACAAGTCCAAGACACCAAATGAAAGATACAGATCTTGTGAATAAAGCCACCATTTCAGATTTTTAAAATGTTTTACAGGGAAGACAAAATATGTAAATCTATTAGCTAACCACGTTAGCAAAAGACACCACTTTTCTAACTCCATCAGTTTCTTACTCCATCAGGTGCTATCACCAATTCGGCCAAATAAAGATATTGATAGCCACTAACCAAGAAAAAACCTCATCAGATGACAGTCTGATAACATATTTATTGTATAGGATAGGTTTTGTTAGAAAAATGTGCATATTTCAGGTAGAAATCATAGTTTACAATTGCACCCACCATCACAACTCGACTAGAATAAATACAGAGAGCAACGTGTATTACCTAATTACTAATCATAAAACATTTCTTAAAAATACACAGCTCACAGCAATGGAAAGACACAGATCTTGTGAATTCAGACAATATTTCAGATGTTCTAAGTGTTTTACAGCGAAAACACAATAAATCGTTATATTAGCATACCACATGTGCAAACGTTACCCGAGCATTGATTCAAGCCAAAGAGAGCGATAACGTAATCATCGCCAAAATATATTAATTTTTTCACTAACCTTCTCAGAATTCTTCCGATGACACTCCTGTAACATCATATTACAACATACATATAGAGTTTGTTCGAAAATGTGCATATTTAGCCACAAAAAACCGTGGTTATACAATGACAATACTAGCAAAACTAGGCTGAAAATGTCGGGCGCCATTTTGGACAGTGATCTGGCGTAATGAATAACTAATCGTAAACTTTACTAAAAAATATAGGGTGGACAGCAATCGAAAGACAAATTAGTTCTTAATGCAATCGCTGAATTACATTTCTAAAATTATCCTTACTGTGCAATACAGGGTTCGCCAAGCGAAGCTATACCAAAAAATTTTTTTTATCTTAAATATTTCTTACTATGAGGTGATCTTCCATCAGAATCTTGGGCAATGTATCCTTTCTTGGGTCTAATCTTCTTTTGGTCGAAAGATGTCCTCTTGTCCGTCGAAATGCCCACTAACGTTCGACCGGTACTGGAAACGTGCCCGGCGCTTCAAAGTGCATCACAAAGAAATGCCTCAAAATCGCACTAAACGGATATAAATTGCTATAAAACGGTTTAAATTAACTACCTTATGATGTTTTTAACACCTATAACGAGTAAAAACATGACCGGCGATATATAAGTGGCTAAACCAAAGCTTGGAAAGAGAGCCAGTCCGACGTCCTTCGTGCGTCAGGCGCAGCAGGAAAAGAAAGCCACTTCCGCCTTGTGCTCTTTTATACAGGCCCTGATTGCGCAATCGACTCCATTCAAATTGTCACCTCTTACTGACATCTAGAGGAAGGCGTGGGCAGTGTTTGTATCCTCATAGGATTCACAGGGACTTTAAAACTGACCTGGGACCAGTGGCCAAGATTTCTGAAATCTCACTCCATATCAGGAAAAGTGCTGTAGAATGAGTTCTGTTCCACTCAGAGACATAATTCAAACGGCTATAGAAACTAGAGAGTGTTTTCTATCCAATAATAACAATAATATGCATATTGTACGAGCAAGAATTGAGTACTAGGCAGTTTAATCTGTAGAGCAAATTATGCTAATGCGAAACAGCACCCCCTATAGTGGCAAGAAGTTAATAAATATCAGACACTCAAACCATCTGCCTCCTGTGTCTGCATCTGGGTCTCGCCTTGTGTCGTTATAGTACGAACTGGCCATGACTGACCCAGCAGACTCAGACCAACTCCATCACGCTGTCTCCCTGCAGGGAGCCACCATTTAAAAACATGAGGAGCTACTTCAGAACCTTATGGAAAGGTTTCAATCTCTGGCGCAACGCCACGACCAGGGGTTCAAGGCATTAATGGAGCAGTTCCATGAATTGTCTCGCAGGCAGCATGGCCCGTCTGAGACCTCCCAGTCGCTCAGTAACCCCCTTACCAGTGGTGGGTTTGTTCAGTCTACCCCGGCTCCCCGAGAACCCTGCTTACCACCTCCGGAGCGATATGCTGAGGATCCTGGAACCTGCCAGGCGTTTCTTTCCTAGTGCTCCCTTATTTTTGAGCTACAGCCATCTTCGTTCCCTTCGGATCGGCCGAAGATAGCGTATCTTATTACGCTAATGTCTGGAAGGGCGCTCTCCTGGGCTATGGCTGTTTGGAAGCAAGAATCCGCCATTTGCTATAATCTGGAAGATTTCATGGCGGAGGTGTGGAAGGTGTTCGATTCTCCGGAGAGAGGCGGCCCGAAAACTACTGAAATTACATCAGAACTCACGTAGTGTGGCACACTACACGGTAGATTTTCGCACATTGGCCGTCAAGAGTGCCTGGAATCCGGAGGCCCTGTTCGATACCTTCCTTCACGGACTATCAGAGGAGATAAAAGACGAGCTAGCAGCTCGGGAGTTACCTTTGGACCTCGATTCCCTCATCGCCCTTACCATTAGGATTGATGTGCATCTACAGGAACGCAGGAGGGAGAGGAGGTCGGGTTTCGGTCACACTCGTTCATCTGCTGCTGCTTGCTCACCTCCAAAGGAATCCGGAAGTCCCCGAAGGCTGCATTTCCGAGAAGATCCGAAGCCACGCGAGTTCCCTCGACAATCATCGGTGACGGGTGAGTCGGACACACTGGAGCCTATACAACTGGGCAGAGCTAGATTACCGCCTAAGGAACATTCATGTAGGCTGAGCTCCAACTGTTGTCTGTATTTTGGTGCTGCGGGGCATTACATAGCCACCTACCCAGTAAAGAGACCTGACTCATTAGTAGGTACAAGTACACTGTTGAGCCAGACTGGGAATTCTCTAATTGCCAATACCCGTACTCCTTTTTTTGTGATCCTGCTGTGGGGAGACCAGTCTAAGCCTCTGCAGGTGCTCATTGACTCTGGGGCAGATGGGAGTTTTATGGACGCTACCCTGGTATCGGAACCAGGTATCCCAACTCAACTCCTCTCCGTTCCCATGGACACTAGGGCACTGGACGACCGCTCCATTGGAAGAGTCACGCATAACACAGTTCCCATTAATCTGTTGGTATCTGAAAATCACAGTGAGTCTATACAGCTTCTCCTCATTGAATCGCCTCACGTCCCTGTTGTGTTGGGATTTTCTTGGCTCCAAAAGCACAATCCCATTGCTGACTGGACCACGGGTTCAAACCTGGGTTGGAACCCGTTCTGTTACTCCCACTGCCTTAATGCGGCACAGCCACCCCTGAGATGTCCTCCTCAGGGTTTAAGTAAATCCTCAGATTTCTCTACTGTTCCCGCAGAGTACCATGATCTCCTGGAGGTATTCAACAAAGCTTGTGCTACCTCTCTTCCTCCGCATCGTCCCTACGATTGTGCCATTGACCTCCTCCCGGACACCACACCGCCTCGAGGTCGGCTATATTCCCTATCCGGTCGGAGACCAACGCCATGGAGGAGTACTCTGGCTGCTGGGAGCATTCGTCCTTCTGAATTCCCTGCTGGCGTAGGGTTCTTCTCTGTGGAAAAGAAAGACAAGACCCTGCGTCCATGCATCAACTACCGGGGCCTCAATGACATCATCATTAAGAATCGTTACCCCCTGCCACTCCTCTCCTCTGCTTTCAAACCTCTCAAGGGGGCTACCATCTTTTCCGAGTTGGACCTTCGGAATGCCTACCATCTAATTCTGATACGCGAGGGGGACGAGTGGAAGACGTCTTTCAACACGGCCAGTGGACACTATGAGTATCTGGTCATGCCGTTTGGGCTCACCAACGCTCCCGCTGTTTTCCAGGCCCTGGTCAACGATGTGCTCCGTGACATGCTGAATCGTTTTTTGTTTGTCTACCTCGATGACATCCTTGTCTTCTCCCAGTCTGCCCAAGAACACGTCCTCCATGTCCGTCAAGTCCTTCAGCGCCTACTGGAGAACCAGTTGTTTGTGAAAGCTGAGAAGTGCGACTTTCACCGCTCTACTGTCTCCTTTCTGGGATACATCATCACTGAAGGAAATGTCCAGATGGATCCTGAAAAAGTGAGAGCGGTGGTGGATTGGCCCCAACCTACGTCCAGAGTGCAATTGCAACGTTTCCTGGGGTTTGCTAATTTCTACCGCCGCTTCATCCAGGGCTACAGCACCCTGGCGGCTCCCCTCTCTGCACTCACTTCTCCCATGGTACCGTTCACATGGTCCCCAGCTGTTGACAGGGCTTTTGGGGATCTTAAGCATCGGTTCACTACTGCCCCCATCCTTGTCCATCCGGACCCGTCCCGTCAGTTTGTGGTTGAGGTCGATGCTTCTGACATTGGAGAGGGGGCCATCCTGTCCCAGCGATTTGCCCAGAACCAAAAGCTCCATCCCTGTGCCTTCCTGTCCCATCGTCTCAACTCCGCTGAGAGAAACTAGGTAGGTAACCGGGAACTTCTGACAATCAAGATGGAGCTGGAAGAGTGGAGGCACTGAATGGAAGGAGCAGAACATCCATTTTTGGTTTGGACCGACCATAAGAATATGGAATATCTCCGCACAGCCAAGCGCCTTAACTCTAGGCATGCCCGTTGAGCTCTGTTATTCACCAGGTTCAACTTCACCATCTCCTACCGCTCAGGGTCTAAGAATGTGAAGCCAGATGCTCTCTCTCGCCTGTACAGTTCCGTTGCCACACCCTTTGACTCTGAGACCATCCTCTTTACCTCATGCCTTGCGGCTTCAGTTGTCTGGGGAATTGAGTCCCTGGTCCACAAGGCACAAAGGTCCCAGCCGGACCCTGGTCCCTGATTCGGCCCAGTCCCAGGTCCTGGAATCGACTCATTCCTCCAGGCTTACCTGTCATCCTGGCTCCCGTCGAACCCTGGCCTTCCTCCAACAACGCTTCTGGTGGCCCACTATGATTCTTGACGCCTCTGCCTTCGTCACCGCATGCACAGTATGTGCCCAGAATAAGACTCTGCGGCAAGCTCCGTCGGGCCTCCTTCAGCCACTCCCCGTTCCTCATCGCCCCTGGTCCCATATTTCCCTGGATTTTGTCACTGGGCTTCCTCCGTCTGATGGCAACACCGTCATCCTGATGGTAGTGGATCCTCTTCTCAAACTACCCTCTGCCAAAGAGACGGCCCAGCTCATGGTGCAGCACGTCTTCCATGGACTCCCGGTGGACATTGTCTCTGACCGGGATCCTCAGTTCTCGTCCTGGAAGGCGTTCTGCACCCTTTTTTTGCACCCTGTCTCGTGGACTGACTGTCTGATGGACTGACTGTCTGATGGGCTGACTAGATGCCCAGAGAGACAGAGGATGTTTAAGTCAGACATAGGTGACACTCTTCAGTCTTCTTTATGAATGTGTATCTGAATGTTTTGTGTGAGTGGTGTGTCTCATATCACCCTTGTTATCGGAATGTTTTGTGTGAGTGGAGTGTCTCATATCTCATATGTGTCTCATGGAGCGGCAGGTAGCCTAGTAGTTAGAGCGTTGGGCCAGTAACCGAAAGGTTGGTGGATCGAATCCCCGAGCTGACAAGGTAAAAATTTGTTGTTCTGCCCCTGAAGAAGGCAGTTAACCCACTGTTCCTTGGCCGTCATTGTAAATAAGAATTTGTTCCTAACTGACTTGCCTAGTTAAATAAAAGGTAAAATAAATATCACTCTTATTATATAAATGTTTTGTGTGAGTGGTGTGTCTCATATCACTCTCGTTATCTGAATGTTTTGTGTGAGTGGTGTGTCTCATCTCGCCCTCGTTATCTGAATGTTTTGTGTGAGTGGTGTGTCTCATCTCACCCTTGTTATCTGAATGTTTTGTGTGAGTGGTGTGTCTCATATCACTCTCGTTATCTGAATGTTTTGTGTGAGTGGTGTGTCTCATCTCACCCTTGTTATCTGAATGTTTTGTGTGAGTGGTGTGTCTCATATCACTCTCGTTATCTGAATGTTTTGCGTGAGTGGTGTGTCTTATCTCACCCTCGTTATCTGAATGTTTTGTGTGAGTGGTGTGTCTCATCTCACCCTCGTTATCTGAATGTTTTGTGTGAGTGGTGTGTCTCATATCACCCTCGTTATCTGAATGTTTTGTGTGAGTGGTTTGTCTCATATCACCCTAAGGCTTACTCTCACCAGTGTTGTCATCGGTCTCTGCTCCCTGTGAGAATATAATTTGATGGGAGCCATACCGTAAAGAACAGGCAACTGGAGAAGGCAGGTCTACCTTATGACTTGTCCCCCTGGAACCCTCATCAGAGATTGCAATGCAATGCAATGCAATTCCACCCTGGTGGAATCTCAATTAGCAATTGATTTGAACAAAATAAGTATATCCAAATCCCCAATTGTAACGGCTGTCTAATGCCTCCTACTCGGATGAGGAGGAGGAGTAAGGGTCGGACCAAAATGCAGCGTTGAATGTAGACATAATGAATTTATTTGACAAGACGAACACTGACACGAACTACACTTGATAATTAACAAAATAACAAACCAACGACGTAGACTGACCTGAACATAAGAACTTACATATAGACACGAAGAACGCACGAACAGGAAAGACTAGCCAAACGAATGAACAAACGAAACAGTCCCGTGTGGTGCAACGGACACAGACACAGGAACAATCACCCACAAACAAACAGTGAGAACAGCCTACCTTAATATGGTTCTCAATCAGAGGAAACGTCAAACACCTGCCCCTAATTGAGAACCATATCAGGCAACACATTTAACCCAACATAGAAACACATAACATAGAATGCCCACCCCAACTCACGCCCTGACCAACTAAACAAAGACAAAATAAAGGAAAACAGGTCAGGAACGTGACAGAACCCCCCCCCCCCTCAAGGTGCGAACTCCGGGCGCACCACCTAAAGTCTAGGGGAGGGTCTGGGTGGGCATCTGTCCACGGTGGCGGCTCTGGCTCCGGACGTGGTCCCCACCCCACCATAGTCAAACCCCGCTTCCGTAGCTTCCTCCAACTGGCCACCCTCCAAATTAACCCCACTGGATTAAGGAGCAGCACCGGACTAAGGGGCAGCACCGGACTGAGGGGCAACACCGGACTGAGGGACAGCTCCGGACTGAGGGACAGCTCCGGACTGAGGGACAGCTCCGGACTGAGGGACAGCTCCGGAATGAGGGGCTGCTCATGGCTGGCGGACGGCTCTGGCTGCTCATGGCTGGCGGACGGCTCTGGCTGCTCATGGCTGGCGGACGGCTCTGGCTGCTCATGGCTGGCGGACGGCTCTGGCTGATCATGGCTGGCGGACGGCTCTGGCTGCTCATGGCTGGCGGACGGCTCTGGCTGCTCATGGCTGGCGGACGGCTCTGGCTGCTCATGGCTGGCTGGCGGCTCTGGCTGCTCATGGCTGGCTGGCGCCTCTGGCTGCTCATGGCTGGCTGGCGGCTCTGGCTGCTCATGGCTGGCTGGCGGCTCTGGCTGCTCATGGCTGGCTGGCGGCTCTGGCTGCTCATGGCTGGCTGGCGGCTCTGGCTGCTCATGGCTGGCTGGCGGCTCTGGCTGCTCATGGCTGGCTGGCGGCTCTGGCTGCTCATGGCTGGCGGAAGGCTCTGGCTGCTCATGGCTGGCGGAAGGCTCTGGCTGCTCATGGCTGGCGGAAGGCTCTGGCTGCTCATGGCTGGCGGAAGGCTCTGGCTGCTCATGGCTGGCGGAAGGCTCTGGCTGCTCCTGTCTGGCGGAAGGCTCTGGCTGCTCCTGTCTGGTGGAAGGCTCTGGCTGCTCCTGTCTGGCGGAAGGCTCTGGCTGCTCCTGTCTGGCGGAAGGCTTTGAAGGCTCAATACAGACGGGCGGCTTTGCAGGTTCAGTACAGACGGGCGGCTTTGAAGGCTCAGTACAGGCGGGCAGTTCAGGCGGCGCTTGGCAGACGGACAGCTCAGACGGCGTGGGGCAGACGGGCAGTTCAGGCGCCGCTGGGCAGACGGGCAGCTCAGACGGCGTTGGGCAGACGGGCAGTTCAGGCGCCGCTGGGCAGACGGCAGACTCTGGCCAGCTGAGGCGCACTGTAGTCCTGGTGCGTGGTGCCGGAACTGGAGGTACCGGGCTAAGGACACGCACCTTCAGGCTAGTGCGGGGAGCAGCAACAGGACGCACAGGACTCTGGAGACGCACTGGTGGCCAGATGCGTTGGGCCGGCTTCATGACATCCGGCTCAATACTCAATCTAGCCCTGCCAGTGCGGGGAGGTGGAATAACCCGCACCGGGCTATGCACACGTACAGGAGACACCGTGCGCTCTACCGCATAACACGGTGTCTGCCCGTACTCTCGCTCTCCACGGTAAGATCGGGAAGTTGGCGCAGGTCTCCTACCTGACTTCGCCACACTACCCTTTAGCCCCCCCCCCCCAAGAAATTTTTGGGCTTGACTAACAGGCTTCCTACCGCGTCGTCGTGCTGCCTCCATTCGCCGGTATCCCTCCTCACACTGCACCAGAGAATCCCAGGCGGGCTCCGGCACTCTCCTTGGGTCGATCGCCCACCTGTCGATCTCCTCCCACGTAGTGTAGCCCAGATCCTTCTCCTGCTTCCGGGCTAGCTCCTCAAAACGCCGCCTCTCTGCTTTCGCTGCCTCCAGCTCAGCTTTGGGGCGGCGATATTCTCCTGGCTGTGCCCATGGACCTTTACCGTCCAATATTTCCTCCCATGTCCATGAATCCTGCGATCGCTGTTGCTTTCTCCCACGCCGCTTGGTCCTTGATTGGTGGGTGATTCTGTAACGGCTGTCTAATGCCTCCTCCTCGGATGAGGAGGAGGAGTATGGGTCGGACCAAAATGCAGCGTTGAATGTAGACATAATGAATTTATTTGACAAGACGAACACTGACACGAACTACACTTGATAATTAACAAAATAACAAACCAACGACGTAGACTGACCTGAACATAAGAACTTACATATAGACACGAAGAACGCACAAACAGGAAAGACTAGCCAAACGAATGAACAAACGAAACAGTCCCGTGTGGTGCAACGGACACAGACACAGGAACAATCACCCACAAACAAACAGTGAGAACAGCCTACCTTAATATGGTTCTCAATCAGAGGAAACGTCAAACACCTGCCCCTAATTGAGAACCATATCAGGCAACACATTTAACCCAACATAGAAACACATAACATAGAATGCCCACCCCAACTCACGCCCTGACCAACTAAACACATACAAAAACAAGGAAAACAGGTCAGGAACGTGACATCAATGCCAAAGAGACAGACTGATGAGAGAACCACTGGCTTCCTGTTTCCTCCAGCGGGCCACAGGTTAACACCTTTACTGTGTGTGTGTGTGTGTGTGTGTGTGTGTGTGTGTGTGTGTGTGTGTGTGTGTGTGTGTGTGTGTGTGTGTGTGTGTGTGTGTGTGTGTGTGTGTGTGTGTGTGTGTGTGTGTGTGTGTGAATTGATGATATGACCAGGGTTGTAGCAGCCATAACCTAATCTCCCGTTTTTAAGAGATTCATTACAGGGCCATCTACATTAAGAGCTGCTACCAGCACGGTAACTGAGTGTGTGTGTGTGTGTGTGTGTGTGTGTGTGTGTGTGTGTGTGTGTGTGTGTGTGTGTGTGTGTGTGTGTGTGTGTGTGTGTGTGTGTGTGTGTGTGTGTGTGTGTGTGTGTGTGTGTGTTCATGCTCTGGCAAGATAACTAAGGTGTAAACCCTGTAACCACACAGAATTAAGCCTGTAACCACACAAAATTAACCCTGTAACCACACAGAATTAACCCTGTAACCACACGGAATTAACCTTTCAGTGATACCCATCCCGGATCCGGGAGCATCCTCATCAAAAAAGCTGACTAGCATAGCCTAGCCTAACGGGACAGGGATATCATATAATATAATTTTCATGAAATCACAAGTCCAATACAGCAAATGAAAGATAAACATCTTGTGAATCCAGCCATCATTTCCGATTTTTAAAATGTTTTACAGCGAAAACACAATATGTATTTCTATTAGCTAACCACAATAGCCAAAGACTCAACCGCATATTTTCACCATGTTTCTACCGCATAGGTAGCTATCACAAAACTGACCAAATAGAGATATAATTAGTCACTAACCAAGAAACAACTTCATCAGATGACAGTCTTATAACATGTTATACAATACATTTATGTTTTGTTCGAAAAATGTGCATATTTGAGGTATAAATCATAGTTTTACATTGCAGCTACCATCACAAATAGCACCGAAGCAGCCAGAATAATTACAGAGAGCAACGTGAAATACCTAAATACTCATCATAAAACATTTATGAAAAATACATGGTGTACAGCAAATGAAAGATAAACATCTTGTGAATCCAGCCAATATTTCCGATTTTTTAAGTGTTTTACAGCAAAAACACAATATATATTTCTATTAGCTCACTACAGTAGCCAAACACACAATGCAATTTACTCCCCGCAAAAATAGCTTGCACAAAACCGACAAAATAGAGATAAAATGAATCACTAACCTTGAACAAATTCATCAGATGACAGTCTTATAACATCAGGTTATACAATACACTTATGTTTTGTTTGAAAATGTGCATATTTAGAGCTACAAATCCTGATTATACATTGTGAATACGTAGCATCGATTCACCAGAATCTCCAGAGATATTTTGGACACTCACCTAATCTGACCAAAGAACTCATCATAAACTTTACATAAAAATACTTGTTGTATGGCAAATGAAAGACACACTGGTTCTTAATGCAACCGCCGTGTTAGATTTTTAAAAATAACTTTATCATAACAAACAGCTTGCGTTATTGCGAGACAGCGCTCGCCAAAACGGCAGAGAATAGGAATCAACATTTTCCACAGAAATACGAAATAACATCATAAATTGTTCTTACTTTTGCTGAGCTTCCATCAGAATCTTGTACAAGGAGTCCTTGGTCCAGAATAAATCGTTGTTTGGTTTTAGAATGTCCTTTTCTTCTGTCGAATTCGCGCCACAATGCTAGCCAAGCTTGATAACGTTCCCATCTTCTCTCTACGCAAAGAACGGAAAACTCCAAAAGTCCCAATAAACGTTGAATAATCTGATAAAACTCTGTTGAAAAAACATACTTTACGATGTTATTATCACATGTATCAAATAAAATCAGAGCCGGAGATATTCGCCGTGTAAACCGAACGCTTATCAGAAGACAATATCGAGGTGCTTCGTGCGCCTTGGTAGAGAAAGGAAATTCCTGACCTGCCACTCCAAAAGCTCTTGTTCGACCTCAGATCAAGCTAGACACCCCATTCCACCTTCCACTGCCTGTTGACATCTAGTGGAAGGCGTATGAAGTGCATGCATATCGATAAATATAAGCCAGTTGAATAGGCAGGCCCTGGAATAGAGCCTCGTTTTCAGATTTTTCACTTCCTGTATGGAAGTTTGCTGCAAAATGAGTTCTGTTTTACTCATAGATATAATTCAAACAGTTTTAGAAACTTGAGAGTGTTTTCTATCCAATAGTAATAATAATATGCATATTGTATGATCTAGAATAGAGTACGAGGCCGTTTAAATTGGGCACGATTTTTTCCAAAGTGAAAATAGCGCCCCCCTATTGACAAGATTAAGCCTGTAACCACACAAAATGAATGGGTCAAAAATCGACGTTCATCAAAATTCCAAAGTCAAACTATGAGATCAGGTTACTAAACAGGTCATTATGGAGTTTTTATGAGTTCTGGGCTGGTCGTTAATGGAGTGTTGCTGCGTGCAGTGTGCATGCGTGTGTGTGCAGGCTCACTTATAGGCTAGCCGCCTGGCAGGGGAGGGAGTGTGTGTGTGTGTATGTGTGTGTGTGTGTGTGTGTGTGTGTGTGTGTGTGTGTGTGTGTGTGTGTGTGTGTGTGTGTGTGTGTGTGTGTGTGTGTGTGTGTGTGTGTGTGTGTGTGTGTGAGCCTGGACACTTGCACTCCGTAAAAAGGGCTTGATTAATTTCCGCATGAGAGGGTCTCAATGGGTCGGCATCAGGCCAGCCAGGCTGCACAGATTTGTGTGTCAGTCTGTTAACCTGACACACAAACACACACACACAAACACATGCACAGAAGCATAAACAAAATGCAAGCATGCACACATGCATATGCCACACACACACACTCTGACACAGCCACACACACGCTGACACACAGCCACACACACACGCTGACACACAGCCACACACACTCATAAACACAGACGCCGTATCTACAGTGAATCCTTCCTCATGTTTCATCCCTCCATCCCTCCACTACCATCTCACACACTGGTTGAATAAAAAAAAAAATCGACGTCATTTCAATTAAATTACGTTGAACCAACGTGAAATAGACGTTGAATTGACATTTGTGCCCAATGTGTCAGTTCATCTCTTAATGCACCACATTCTATTCCTCATGGCATTCCATGTCTTCCTCCATCTCTTCTCAATCTTCTGACTCTCTTCATATCAACCACCAGTCCCCATCTACTGTCTGTATCCCCTTCCTTTAATTCAGCTACCATAACCCTCCCCCATCAATACATAACTCAATCTTCGATCCTATCTATATACATTACATCCACTACAGTATGCATCCTATCTAACTATATTACCTAATGATCCCCTACTGCCTCTATATTTTTAATAAATATTCTCCTGAATGAAACCCAAGGCAGACTGTTTGTCAGTGATCTGGTCTGTGCCATGACCTCCGCCCTGAATCAGGTCTCTGGACCCATCCCTGTCAGTGATCTTGTATGTGCCATGCCCTCCGCCCTGAATTACGTCTCTGGATGCATCCCTGTCAGTGATCTGTGGCAGGGCTTGCAAACCATGACAGACTACAAAGGGAAGCACAGCCGAGAGCTGCCCAGTGACACGAGCCTACCAGACGAGCTAAACTACTTCTATGCTCGTTATGAGGCAAATAACACTGAAACATGCATGAGGGCACCAGCTGTTCCAGAAGACTTTGTGATCACGCTCTCCGCAGCTGGGCCAGACGGATTACCAGGACGTGTACTGTGAGCATGCACTGACCAACTGGCAAGTGTCTTCACTGACATTTTCAACCTCTCCCTGTCCGAGTCTGTAATACCAACATGTTTCAAGCAGACCACCATTGTGCCTGTGCCTAAGAACACGTAACCTGCCTAAATGACTACCAACCCGTAGCACTCACATCTGTAAACATTAAGTGCTTTGAAAGGCTGGTCATGGCTCACATCAACACCATTATCCCAGAAACCCTAGACACACTCAAATTTGCATACTGCCCCAACAGATCCACAGATGACGTAATCGCTATTGCACTCCACACTGCCCTTTCCCACCTTGACAAAAGTAACACCTATGTGAGAATGCTATTAATTGACGACAGCTCAGCATTTGTCATGATCGTCGTATCTTTGAGGAAGAGTGGACCAAGGCGCAGCGTGATAATGATACATCTTCTTTAATGAAGACAAACAAACACTTACAAACGAACAAAAACAACAAACTGACGATCGTGAAGCTATACAAACAAATAGTGCTGACACTAAACACTACACATAGACAATTACCCACCAAAGCCTACTGCCTATGGCTGCCTTAAATATGGCTCCCAATCAGAGACAATGAATGACAGCTGTCTCTGATTCAGAACCATTCAGGCAACCATAGACTTACCTAGACACCTACACTCAACACAAACCCATACACTCTACCAAAACCCCCTATACCATACAACCACCCCAGACGAGACAACTATACACAAACATCCCCCCTGTCACACCCTGACCTAACCAAAATATTACAGAAAACAAAGATAACTAAAGCCAGGGTGTGACAGTACCCCCCCCCCCCCCCCCCCCCCCCCCAAAGGTGCGGACTCCGGCCGCAAAACCTGACACAGAAGGGGAGGGTCCGGGTGGGCCTTCCTACGGCGGCGGCTCGGGTGCGGGACGTGGCCCCTACTCCACCATAGTTAATACCCGCTTTGGTGGCTCTGGCAGATCCTGGCTGACTGGCGGCTCTGGCAGATCCTGGCTGACTGGCGGCTCTGGCAGATCCTGGCTGGCTGGCGGCTCTGGCAGATCCTGGCTGGCTGGCGGCTCTGGCAGATCCTGGCTGGCTGGCGGCTCTGGCAGATCCTGGCTGGCTGGCGGCTCTGGCTGGTCATGGCTGGCTGACGGCTCTGGCTGGTCATGGCTGGCTGACGGCTCTGGCTGGTCATGGCTGGCGGACGGCTCTGGCTGGTCATGGCTGGCGGACGGCTCTGGCTGGTCATGGCTGGCGGACGGCTCTGGCTGCTCCTGTCTGGCGGACGGCTCTGGCTGCTCCTGTCTGGCGGACGGCTCTGGCTGCTCCTGTCTGGCGGACGGCTCTGGCTGCTCCTGTCTGGCGGACGGCTCTGGCTGCTCCTGACTGGCGGACGGCTCTAGCGGCTCGGGACAGACGGGCAGCTCTGACGGCTCGGGACAGACGGGCAGCTCTGACGGCTCGGGACAGACGGGCAGCTCTGACGGCTCGGGACTGACGTGCAGTTCAGACGGCGCTGGCCTGACGGATAGCCCAGGCGGCTCTGGGCAGACGGGCAGTGCAGGCGGCACTGGGCAGACGGGCAGTGCAGGCGGCACTGGGCAGACGGCAGACTCTGGCCGGCTGAGGCGCACAGTAGGCCTGGTGCGTGGTGCCGGAACTGGTGGTACCGGGCTAAGGACACGCACCTTAAGGCTAGTGCGGGGAGGAGCAACAGGACACACAGGACTCTGGAGACGCACAGGAGGCTTGGTGCGTGGTACCGGAACTGGTGGTACCGGGCTGGAGACACGCACCAAAGGGCTAGTGCGTGGAGGAGGAACAGGGCTCTGGAGACGCACAGGAGGCTTGGTGCGTGGTGCCGGAACTGGTGGTACCGGGCTGGAGACACGCACCACAGGGCTAGTGCGTGGAGGAGGAACAGGGCTCTGGAGACGCACAGGAAGCCTGGTGCGTGGTGTTGGCACTGGTGGTACTGGGCTGGGGCGGGGAGGTGGCGCCGGATATACCGGACCGTGCAGGCGTACTGGCTCCCTTGAGCACTGAGCCTGCCCAACCTTACCTGGTTGAATGCTCCCCGTAGCCCGACCGGTGCGGGGAGGTGGAATAACCCGCACTGGGCTGTGTTGGCGAACCGGGGACACCATGCGTAAGGCTGGTGCCATGTATGCCGGCCCGAGGAGACGCACTGGAGACCAGACGCATTGAGCCGGCTTCATGGCACCTGGCTCAATGCTCAATCTAGCCCGGCCGATACGTGGAGCTGGAATGTACCGAACCGGGCTATGCACACGTACAGGAGACACTGTGCGCTCTACCGCATAACATGGTGTCTGCCCGTACTCTCGCTCTCCACGGTAAGATCGGGAAGTTGGCGCAGGTCTCCTACCTGACTTCGCCACACTACCCTTTAGTCCCCCCCCCCCCAAGAAATTTTTGGTCTTGATTTACAGGCTTCCTACCGCTTCGTCGTGCTGCCTCCATTCGCCGGTATCCCTCCGCACATTGCTCCATCGAATCCCAGGCGGGCTCCGGCACTCCTTGGGTCGATCGCCCACCTGTCGATCTCCTCCCAGGTTGTATAGCCCAGATCCTTCTCCTGCTTCCGTGCTGCCTCCTCATACCGCCGCCTCTCTGCTTTCGCTGCCTCCAGCTCAGCTTTGGGGCGGCGATATTCTCCCGGTTGTGCCCAGGGTCCTCCGCTGTCCAGAATTTCCTCCCAATTCCTATAATCGTGCGTTCGCTGCTGCTGCCTTGATTCACGCTGCTTGGTCCTGGTATGGTGGGTAATTCTGTCACGATCGCCGTAACTTTGAGGAAGAGTGGACCAAGGCGCAGCGTGATAATGATACATCTTCTTTAATGAAGACAAACAAACACTTACAAACGAACAAAAACAACAAACTGACGATCGTGAAGCTATACAAACAAATAGTGCTGACACTAAACACTACACATAGACAATTACCCACAAAAGCCTACTGCCTATGGCTGCCTTAAATATGGCTCCCAATCAGAGACAATGAATGACAGCTGTCTCTGACTGAGAACCATTCAGGCAACCATAGACTTACCTAGACACCTACACTCAACACAAACCCATACACTCTACCAAAACCCCCTATACCATACAACCACCCCAGACGAGACAACTATACACAAACATCCCCCCTGTCCCACCCTGACCTAACCAAAATATTACAGAAAACAAAGATAACTAAGGCCAGGGCGTGACAGCATTCAACACCATAGTACCCTCAAAGCTGATCAATAAGCTAAGGACCCTGGGACTAAACACCTCCCTCTGCAACTGGATCATGGATTTCCTGACGGGCCGCACCCAGGTGGTAAAAGTAGGTAACAACACATCCGCCACGCTGATTCTCGACACGGGGGCCCCTCAGGGGTGTGTGCTCAGTTCCCTCCTGTACTCCCTGTTCCCTCATGACTGCACGGCCAGGCACGACTCCAACACCATCATTAAGTTTGCCAGTGACACAACAGTGGTAGGCCTGATCACCGACAACGACGAGACAACCTATAGGGAGGAGGTCAGAGACCTGGCCGTGTGGTGCCAGGACAACAACCTCTCCCTCAACGTGATCAAGACAAAGGAGATGATTGTGGACTACAGGAAAAAGAGGACCGAGCACGCCCCAATTCTCATCGACCGGGCTGCAGTGAAGTAGGTTGAGAGCTTCAAATTCCATGGTGTCCACATCACCAATAAACTAACATGGTCCAAGCACACCAAGACAGTCGTGAAGAGGGCACGACAAAACCTATTCCCCCTCAGGAGACTGAAAGGATTTGGCATCGGTCTTCAGATTCTCAAAAGGTTCTACAGCTGCAACATCGAGAGCATCCTGACTGGTTGCATCACTGCCTGGTATGGCAACTGCTCGGCCTCCGACCGCAAGGCACTACAGAGGGTAGTGCGAACGGCCCAGTACATCACTGTGGCCAAGCTTCCTGCCATCCAGGACATCTATACCAGGCTGTGTCAGAGGAAGGCCCTAACAATTGTCAAAGACTCCAGCCACCCTAGTCATAGACTGTTCTCTCTGCTACCGCACAGCAAGCGGTACCGGAGCGCCAAGTCTAGGTCCAAGAGGGTTCTAAACAGCTTCTACCCCCAAGCCATAAGACATCTGAACACCTAATCAAATGTCTACCCAGACTATTTGCATTGCCCCCCCCTCCCTCTTGTACACCGCTGCTTCTCTCTGTTGTTATCATCTATGCATAGTCACTTTAATAACTCTACCTTCATGTATATATTACCTCAACTAACCGGTGCCCCCGCACATTGACTCTGTACCAGTACCCCCCTGTATATAGTCCCGCTATTGTTATTTTACGGCTGCTCTTTAATTACTTGTTACTTTTATTTCTTATTCTTATCCATATTTTTTTTAAACTGCATTGTTGGTTAGGAGCTCGTAAGTAAACATTTCACTGTAAGGTGAAATACCTGTTGTGTGATACCTGTTGATACCTGTGATACCAAGTGATACCTGTTGTATTCGGCGCATGTGACTAATAAAATTTGATTTGATTTGATCTGGTCTGTGCCATGACCTCCGCCCTGAATCAGGTCTCTGAACCCATCCCTGTCAGTGATATTGTATGTGCCATGCCCTCTGCCCTGGACCCACCGCTGTCAGTGGTCGCTGGGGCATAATGCTGTAGATTGTAGTAACAGCTTTAAAATCAGATTAGCAGACACAGACTAATGACCATGTCTTTTCAAGGCATTCTCAATCAGCTCTGTTGCCCTGGTGATTGCTATATCTTGTTCTCCTCTCCCTTTTGCTGCCTTTGTAAATTCATCATCCAGCTAGAAAAGGAGGGGAAGGAGTGATACATGGAGGGAAGGAGAGGAAGGAGTGATACATGGAGGGGAGGAGAGGAAGGAGTGATACAGGGAGGGGAGGAGAGGAAGGAGTGATACAGGGAGGGAAGGATGGGAAGGAGTGATACAGGGAGGAAAGAAGGGGAAGGAGTGATACAGGGAGGGAAGGAGGGGAAGGAGTGATACAGGGAGGGAAGGAGGGGAAGGAGTGATACAGGTAGGAAAGAAGGGGAAGGAGTGATACAGGGAGGGAAGGAGAGGAAGGAGTGATACAGGGAGGAAAGGAGGGGAAGGAGTGATACAGGGAGGGAAGGAGAGGAAGGAGTGATACAGGGAGGGAAGGAGGGGAAGGAGTGATACAGGGAGGGAAGGAGGGGAAGGAGTGATACAGGGAGGGAAGGAGGGGAAGGAGTGATACAGGGAGGAAAGAAGGGGAAGGAGTGATACAGGGAGGGAAGGAGAGGAAGGAGTGATACAGGGAGGAAAGAAGGGGAAGGCGTGATACAGGGAGGGAAGGAGAGGAAGGAGTGATACAGGGAGGAAAGGAGGGGAAGGAGTGATACAGGGAGGGAAGGAGGGGAAGGAGTGATACAGGGAGGGAAGGAGAGGAACGAGTGATACAGGGAGGGAAGGAGGGGAAGGAGTGATACAGGGGGGGAAGGAGAGGAAGGAGTGATACAGGGAGGGAAGGAGGGGAAGAAGTGATACAGGGAGGGAAGGAGAGGAACGAGTGATGCAGGGAGGGAAGGAGTGATACAGGGAGGGAAGGAGAGGAAGGAGTGATACAGGGAGGGAAGGAGGGGAAGGAGTGATACAGGGAGGGAAGGAGAGGAACGAGTGATACAGGGAGGGAAGGAGGGGAAGGAGTGATACAGGGAGGGAAGGAGAGGAAGGAGTGATACAGGGAGGGAAGGAGAGGAAGGAGTGATACAGGGAGGGAAGGAGAGGAAGGAGTGACAAAAGGAGGGAAGGATGGGAAGGAGTGATACAGGGAGGGAAGGAGGGGAAGGAGTGATACAGAGAGGGAAGGAGGGGAAGGAGTGATACAGGGAGGGAAGGAACGAGTGATACAGGGAGGGAAGGAGGGGAAGGAGTGATACAGGGAGGGAAGGAGGGGAAGGAGTGATACAGGGAGGGAAGGAGAGGAAGGAGTGATACAGGGAGGAAAGAAGGGGAAGGCGTGATACAGGGAGGGAAGGAGAGGAAGGAGTGATACAGGGAGGAAAGGAGGGGAAGGAGTGATACAGGGAGGGAAGGAGGGGAAGGAGTGATACAGGGAGGGAAGGAGAGGAACGAGTGATACAGGGAGGGAAGGAGGGGAAGGAGTGATACAGGGGGGGAAGGAGAGGAAGGAGTGATACAGGGAGGGAAGGAGGGGAAGAAGTGATACAGGGAGGGAAGGAGAGGAACGAGTGATACAGGGAGGGAAGGAGTGATACAGGGAGGGAAGGAGAGGAAGGAGTGATACAGGGAGGGAAGGAGGGGAAGGAGTGATACAGGGAGGGAAGGAGAGGAACGAGTGATACAGGGAGGGAAGGAGGGGAAGGAGTGATACAGGGAGGGAAGGAGAGGAAGGAGTGATACAGGGAGGGAAGGAGAGGAAGGAGTGATACAGGGAGGGAAGGAGAGGAAGGAGTGATACAGGGAGGGAAGGAGAGGAAGGAGTGACAAAAGGAGGGAAGGATGGGAAGGAGTGATACAGGGAGGGAAGGAGGGGAAGGAGTGATACAGAGAGGGAAGGAGGGGAAGGAGTGATACAGGGAGGGAAGGAACGAGTGATACAGGGAGGGAAGGAGGGGAAGGAGTGATACAGGGAGGGAAGGAGGGGAAGGAGTGATACAGGGAGGGAAGGAGGGGAAGGAGTGATACAGGGAGGGAAAGAGAGGAAGGAGTGATACAGGGGGGGAAGGAGGTGAAGGAGTGATACAGGGAGGGAAGGAGAGGAAGGAGTGATACAGGGAGGGAAGGAGAGGAAGGAGTGATACAGGGAGGGAAGGAGAGGAAGGAGTGATACAGGGAGGGAAGGAGAGGAAGGAGTGACAAAAGGAGGGAAGGATGGGAAGGAGTGATACAGGGAGGGAAGGAGGGGAAGGAGTGATACAGAGAGGGAAGGAGGGGAAGGAGTGATACAGGGAGGGAAGGAACGAGTGATACAGGGAGGGAAGGAGGGGAAGGAGTGATACAGGGAGGGAAGGAGGGGAAGGAGTGATACAGGGAGGGAAGGAGGGGAAGGAGTGATACAGGGAGGGAAGGAACGAGTGATACAGGGAGGGAAGGAGGGGAAGGAGTGATACAGGGAGGGAAGGAGGGGAAGGAGTGATACAGGGAGGGAAGGAGGGGAAGGAGTGATACAGGGAGGGAAGGAGGGGAAGGAGTGATACAGAGAGGGAAGGAGGGGAAGGAGTGATACAGGGAGGGAAGGAACGAGTGATACAGGGAGGGAAGGAGGGGAAGGAGTGATACAGGGAGGGAAGGAGGGGAAGGAGTGATACAGGGAGGGAAGGAGGGGAAGGAGTGATACAGGGAGGGAAAGAGAGGAAGGAGTGATACAGGGGGGGAAGGAGGTGAAGGAGTGATACAGGGAGGGAAGGAGAGGAAGGAGTGATACAGGGAGGGAAGGAGAGGAAGGAGTGATACAGGGAGGGAAGGAGAGGAAGGAGTGATACAGGGAGGGAAGGAGAGGAAGGAGTGACAAAAGGAGGGAAGGATGGGAAGGAGTGATACAGGGAGGGAAGGAGGGGAAGGAGTGATACAGAGAGGGAAGGAGGGGAAGGAGTGATACAGGGAGGGAAGGAACGAGTGATACAGGGAGGGAAGGAGGGGAAGGAGTGATACAGGGAGGGAAGGAGGGGAAGGAGTGATACAGGGAGGGAAGGAGGGGAAGGAGTGATACAGGGAGGGAAGGAACGAGTGATACAGGGAGGGAAGGAGGGGAAGGAGTGATACAGGGAGGGAAGGAGGGGAAGGAGTGATACAGGGAGGGAAGGAGGGGAAGGAGTGATACAGGGAGGGAAGGAGGGGAAGGAGTGATACAGGGAGGGAAAGAGAGGAAGGAGTGATACAGGGAGGGAAGGAGAGGAAGGAGTGACACAGGGAGGGAAGGAGAGGAAGGAGTGATACAGGGAGGGAAGGAGGGGAAGAAGTGATACAGGAAGGAGAGGAGAATAAAGATGGAGCAGAGTGAGTCTGCTATAGGCTGACCGCTGCTTCTGGCTGTATGATAACTCTTAGCCTTCATTGAAATAATGTCACGTCAACCTGAGCCAAGG
Organism: Salvelinus namaycush; assembly: GCF_016432855.1. NCBI lineage: Eukaryota > Metazoa > Chordata > Actinopteri > Salmoniformes > Salmonidae > Salvelinus > Salvelinus namaycush. Next base: position 82,366,293 of record NC_052310.1, read on the forward strand.
CAACGTACAGACAGTAGAGTAAGTGAATGAAGAGGATGAACTCAAGGATTCTATTTTGACTTTGGTCGTAAATCATAACGCTCTCCCTCTCATATGCTCTCAAATGGTATGGCAAATCTATCTGGTAGGGAGACTGGCAACAATGTAGAATATGAATAATGAATGGGAATTATGACCATCAGAGCTACGTTGGTGGGAATTATGACCATCAGAGCTACGCTGGTGGGAATTATGACCATCAGAGCTACGCTGGTGGGAATTATGACCATCAGAGCTACGCTGGTGGGAATTATGACCATCAGAGCTACGCTGGTGGGAATTATGACCATCAGAGCCACAGACACAAAACATTTATTCAAGAGAAATAGAATGGGCCTTGGTCATTCTCTCTAGATTGAATGTGGTTTACAAAAAGACATACTGTAGGTCAAATTAAACCAGGGGTGTCAAACTCATTCCATGGAGGGCCGAGTGTCTGTGGGTTTTTGTTTTTTCCTTTCTATTAAGACAACCAGGTGAGGGGAGTTCCTTACTAATTCGTGACCTTAATTCATCAATAAAGTACAAGGGTGGAGCGAAAACTCAGACACTCGCTCGCCGTGGAATGTGTTTGACACATGTGCCTTAAAGTGTTTGTAGGGGTTTTTGTATTCAAAGGGGCAATTTTTGAGATGGTTCATTCCACTCCCACAAAGGACTTTTAACCAATAAACCAGAAACCGACAGACAGATGCCTGCATCATCTGTCCATCCTTTCCAATTCTCCATGCACGAGATAGGCCATGTGACCCAGTCACTAACAGTTGCCATGGTGAATTGTGCTGGGGGGGGGGGGGGGGGGACAGAAACAGCAGCTTCAGAAAGAAAACCAGTGAATGAGGAAAACTCCAAACTGACTTCTTATCAAAGATTTAAGAGAGTACCATGTCAGATATATATTTTTTCTTTCAAGCTTCAATAGCCAGAAAAACAACAACAAAACATGAAAAGTAAATTGGTTAGATCCGTTAGAACAACACCTGGATAAACAAACAGGTCCCGTTTAACCCTCCAATGGCTTGTTTCTGTTTAACCCTCCAATGGCTGGTTTCTGTTAAACCCTCTAATGGCTGGTTCCCGTTTAACCCTCTAATGGCTGGTTTCTGTTTAACCCTCTAATGGCTTGTTCCTGTTTAAACCTCTAATGGCTGGTTTCTGTTTACATTTACATTTAAGTCATTTAGCAGACGCTCTTATCCAGAGCGACTTACAAGTACATACATTCATACTTTTTTTTGTACTGTTTGTTTAACCCTATAATGGCTGGTTTCTGTTTAACCCTCTAATGGCTGGTTTCTGTTTAACCCTCTAATGGCTGGTTTCTGTTTAACCTTCTAATGGCTGGTTTCTGTTTAACCCTCTAATGGCTGGTTTCTGTTTAACCCTCTAATGGCTGGTTTCTGTTTAACCCTCTAATGGCTGGTTTCTGTTTAACCCTCTAATGGCTGGTTTCTGTTTAACCCTCTGTTGGCTGGTTTCTGTTTAAACCTCTAATGGCTTGTTTCTGTTGAACCCTCTAATGGCTGGTTTCTGTTTAACCCTCTATTGGCTGGTTTCTGTTTAAACCTCTAATGGCTGGTTTCTGTTTAAACCTCTAATGGCTGGTTTCTGTTTAACCCTCTATTGGCTGGTTTCTGTTTAAACCTCTAATGGCTTGTTTCTGTTTAACCTTCTAATGGCTGGTTTCTGTTTAACCCTCTAATGGCTGGTTTCTGTTTAACCCTCTAATGGCTGGTTTCTGCTTAACCCTCTAATGGCTTGTTCCCGTTTAACCCTCTAATGGCTGGTTTCTGTTTAACCCTCTAATGGCTGGTTTCTGTTTAACCCTCTAATGGCTTGTTCCTGTTTAACCCTCTAATGGCTGGTTTCTGTTTAACCCTCTAATGGCTTGTTTTTGTTTAACCCTCTAATGGCTTGTTCCTGTTTAACCCTCTAATTGCTGGTTTCTGTTTAACCCTCTAATGGCTGGTTTCTGTTTAACCCTCTAATGGCTGGTTTCTGTTTAACCCTCTAATGGCTTGTTCCTGTTAAACCCTCCAATGGCTGGTTTCTGTTTAACCCCAGTCGAATTTCTGGCTTCTGTTTAACCGTCTAATGGCTGGTTTCTGATTAAACCTCTAATTGCTGGTTTCTATTTAACCCTCTAATTGCTGGTTTCTATTTAACCTTCTAATGGTTGGTTTCTGTTTAACCCTATAATTGCTGGTTTCATTGACTCCAGCTTGGCTGTAGCATACCACCACCCATTCACAGAAGATCCTGTTTGTCCAGTTGAACTAACTGAAGGACATGAAGCAGAACAGGGTGTGTTTCTGTTTCCACTAGAAGGGAGATGCAAAAGCATTGTAAATTTGGTCTACTACAACATTCCAAACAGAAGAATGGTGTAGGAAGACTATGACATTTCAAAGTGAACAAAATGGTCGGTAATTAATTACAAGGTAATAGAGAAATTATATCACTTGAATCCAACATTTTGAAAGAATAACCTTTGGCAGAAAAAAGGGGGTTTAGGCTACAGCAGTAAATCAGACTACTTTGATAGCTTTTCAGAGTTATATCTCTGAGGGAGGTTCTAAAAAAACAGGAACGAGGTGGACAGAGGAGGACAGAGAAGGAGGACAGAGAAGGAGGACAGAGAAGGAGGACAGGGGAGGGAGAGGACAGATGAGGAGGACTGAGGAGGGGGAGGACAGAGGAGGACAGAGGAGAAGGAGGACAGAGGAGTGGGAGGACAGAGGAGGGGAACAGAGGAGGGAAAGATAGAGGAGGAGAACAGAGGAGGGGAGGACAGAGGAGCGGGAGGACAGAGGAGTGGGAGGAGGAGGACAGAGGAGTGGGAGGAGGACAGAGGAGTGGGAGGAGGACAGAGGAGCAGGAGGAGGAGAACAGAGAAGGAGGACAGAGGAGGAGGACAGAGAAGGAGGACAGAGAAGCGGGAGGAGGAGGACAGAGGAGTAGGAGGAGGAGGACAGAGAAGGAGGACAGAGGAGTGGGAGGATGAGGACAGAGGAGTGGGATGAGGAGGACAGAGGAGCAGGAGGAGGACAGAGAAGGAGGACAGAGGAGTGGGAGGACAGAGGAGCAGGAGGACAGAAAAGGAGGACAGAGGAGTGGGAGGACAGAGGAGTGGGAGGAGGAGGACAGAGGAGCAGGAGGACAGAGAAGGATGACAGAGGAGCTGGAGGAGGAGGACAGAGGAGGACAGAGGAGCGGGAAGAGGAGGACAGAGGAGCAGGACAGAGGAGTAGGAGTAGGAGGACAGAGGGGCAGGCGGAGGAGGACAGAGAAGGAGGACAGAGGAGCAGGAGGAGGAGGACAGAGAGGAGGACAAAGGAGCGGGAGGAGGAGGACAGAGGAGCGGGGAGAGGAGGAAAGAGGAGCAGGAGGACGAGGACAGAGAAGGAGGACAGAGGAGAGGGAGGAGGAGGTCTAAAGTGAGTCAGCTATCACACTCTGATGTGAGAGTTACAGTTTGGTGTAAACTCAGTGATGCTTAGAGAGCCCATAGAGTTGCACTGTGGCCCATAGGCTCTCAAATGAGCAATAGGCTCCACTCAAGAATACACATAATGCACCCCTTGCCATTATACTGTAGGTCTACATGACTGTGTAATACTGTGCAAATAAGTCAAGCGTAGGGGCACCATGCATCCCAAAAACCTGAGGGGGCACAAATTACGTGAGGATGGCTGGGGGGTTGTCCAGAGGGAGGGCTCGGTCTTCCGACCATAAATTGGCGAATTTTGCATTTTTTTAAACACCTGAAACAGCTTTTTCCTGCAACCTAGGGACATAATCATGATGCTTAATTCTATGTAAAGGAAAATGTATATTTATCTGCATATCTAAGCATACCTCTTCAGCTGTCCGTATCCTCCTGCTTCTTTTTTTAAAGAAACTAAATATGTTTCTCTGCTCAAATTTGGGTAAAAGATTAAAAGGAATGTGAGTCTTATTCAGTACATTTAGTTATTGCTTGCTTTTCTGAAGTCTACAAACCTGGCCAACAGGCATGTCAGCTAAGATAGTAAGACAAGTTAACTACTCTAACTTGATTGACAGCCTGAAAAGGCTTCTTGGTAGCTAGTTATGATGTTGGGAACCTATCTGAGCTAACTTCATAAAATTGCAAGGTGTCTAGTCATATTACAGAAAAAAAATACATTTATAAAAAGGAAAAATCTGAAGGGGCACGTGCCCCTGTTTCCCCTATGGGAATGATGCCTCTGGCTGGAGTCCCCCGCCAAAGTGAAGCAGATGCCTTTTCTTTTCCTTTAATCCCCATTTTCACCACCAAATGCTGTGCAGTTTATTCTAACAGTTGGAATTAACTGTATTCTTTGGAGGCATAAAACAATGGTACTGTGCGCTTGTTCAATCTTATTTAATTGCGTTTACAATACGCCATATTCTAATTAGGCTACATAATGAACTCCTGTGAATAAATAAATACAAATTGTGTAGCGGCAACCGCGCGCACAAATCAACGCTGTTCTTCTGCGCTGCGGCCAGTTGCCAGGGGGTATGGAATGGAGGGGTTATGATTGGCTGAAGTGGGATTGTTGCCTTGGCGACGGAGAGGGGTTTGGTAGCGTTACTGTGCGGCATGATCTGCGCGTTGCGAGTATGAGGAAGCAGCTGCCGATGTGATCTCCGACACTGTGAGAAACTGAGACAAACACCTGAACACACGATTCCAGCCATACTGCTATTTTACAGGAACCGCGTGCATGATTGTAAGTAGTTGAAAATATGTGTTTATTTCATTTTATGGTGTGCGATATCACGGAATGCTTTGTGTTTTCCATGGCTGGTGAAAGGCAGCGCGAAGTAAATGAGAGCAGTAACTGATAGCTCGAGCAGCCAGCATGGCAGTTCTATAGCGGACAACATGTAACGTTACTTCCCCCATTTGTTATCCGAACTCTAGCTTTGCGTTATGGTAAACTACATAAACAATGTTATATGGAAACGTTTCAATTATTTAGTCAGTGTTTTAGTTTTTTCTTACCTGAGTTTCTCAACTCCACAATATATACTAAACTAGAGCTACCTTGTGCCAAGAAGTTGTTTTTGGCGTCTTGTCTTCCATGTGGCATTAGCTATCGAGCTAACTGTAGCAAACTTCTTTTGTGACCGACCCAACAAGATACAATTGACCGTCCAATGTTTTTATTCAGATTTGAGCATGCATTAAACACTTTTACAGACTTATATATCAATTGCAACAATGTGTAGCGACGGTGGATATTTCTATCCAGTTTGGATAGCTTCGCTACTTTCCTAACAGTTTTAATGGGTCATATCAAATGGCTAGTTTTCGCATGCAGTCATTCGATGAACATGTATCGTTCTAGTTTCTTGAATGTGTTATGTTTACTCCCCGTTTCATTCGACGTTAGATTGCCATGAGTCATGACACGAGTCTGCCTGCGAGTTAAACCATTTGTCAGACACCACATCGATAACTGCCTGAACTTATTTAATGTATTAAATGAGGTCATGCCATTTGTGTAATATGGAGCATGGATTATTTTCAAAGTAATCTGAAATAGTATTTTAAACCTTAGTCGTTGATTTGTTAATGCAAGAACGCTTTTTCATTTGAGGAGAAAATGTAGGGCAATTTTGTTGGGCGACAGTAGCAGGGGGTGTTACCATGTTTGTGACTTTGTAGCCAATTTGCAGTGTTGTCGGTCTATCAAACAGCGATAGTCGCTGTGATAACTTATTTTTTTGTGTGAAAATGATGAGTGAATTATTTCTCTGTTATTGATTCCTCATTGAGTGAAATGGCCCTTGACACGTGGTCCAGGGGATATCGAAGAGCTGATCAAGCGAAAGATAGCTTGCTAACCTTTAATTTCTTCTGCTCAACCTCCTCTAATGTCCCATGAGTTGGCCTGCACTCAATGCAATATGTATTTGGATGGACGTTGAGTCAAATCCTCAATCACTCACATGCAGATTGTCCCGCGTTGCAATTTTGTCAGTTGAAATGGAGCGTGGTCTTCTTTGACAATACATTATGGGACAGAGACACCGCTCACTGATGATGGAAGAAGTCACCACAGCAACTCTGAAGACCCTCATCACATATTGGAGTATATCAGCACATCCCTGGACATGCAATAGGTTTAGTGTCAAATTGCCTTTGGAGTAGCTACAGGTAACTGCCAAAATAAAGGGAACACCAACATAGGAAAGATTTTGTTTTTGTGCATCTCTAAGCAATGTTCTATTGATTCCTGGTGTCAATTGATGTGTATCTGAGCTATTGCCATTAAAGCAGGCAGAAATTCAGCTGGTATGACTTAGCATTGCGATAAAGCCGCTCTCACTACACTGGAAGTTAATCAGAATGTGACTTCTAGATTGCAAAAACATCTATCATGCATGTCAGATTTAAATACTGGCTGATGTCATAACGCAGGAGGTCATCTTCTCTCGAATGAGCCATTGATTATATTTTTGCGATATTCCTACCTCAAGATATGTGTAATTTAAGAGGTTCCACCTCTTCAGTCCAGGGTGCATTGCATGGTACCGTTGTGAATGTCAGACTCAACACTCCGAGGCACATCGATCTGCAGGTTGAACATGGTGAGATTGTAGACTCCTGAATTTGTTTAGCAGATTTTACAGCCAACTAGCTACTTCACATGCTGATATTGACTTTGGTATTATTGTGTGTAGCTATGTGGATTATTCCTTTTAATAGGGCATTGGGCCACCACGAGCATCCAGAACATCTTCAATGCGCCTTGGCATAGATCGGGGATGGGCAACTGCACCCCCCCCCCCCCCCCCCCCCCCCCCAAAAAAACTAGGGCTGCGGGTTGCAAAATTCCTGGAACTTTAAAAAAAATCTCTGGTTTTCCTGAAATCCCGGTTGGAGGGCTCCCGGAATCAGCAGGAAATCTGTAATCCTCCAACATGGAATTCTTAAAAACAAGGGAATTTAATTGAAAGTTCCTGGAATTTTGCTACCCACATATTTTTGGGAACTTAGTCTGGGTCTCACCTTACTGTTGAGAGTTATGATAGTAGAATACACAAGGTGACATTTCTATATTTGGTTATCCATCAGCATTTATTTTCTTATCAGTCACTCAATTAGCCATGTCAGCAAAAAAAATGTAGATTGGTAAAATATAGATTTTTTTTGCATATATATAGCATATCCACAAAACGTTGCTTAGGGCCCCCAACAAAATGTTGCTGATGGCCCCCAAAAGGCTTGGGCTGGCTCTGACTGCATGTGTGAGAATGGTTGTGCGTAGCTGATCTGCGAGCCACCGCGGCTCCTTATGAGTTCACATTTTGTGGCCCACAACCATGTCCATGTTGCCGATCCCTGGCAAAGATTCTAGAAGTATCTGGGACTCTATTGGAGGGATGTGACACCATTCTTCCCCAATAAATTCCATTATTGGATGTTTTGTTGATGGTGGTGGAAAACACTGTCTCAGTCGCCACTCTAGAAACAACCATAAGTGTTCAATTGAGTTGATCTGGTGATTGAGATACTTACACACACACACCTTTTAAAACCCCTATGCTCCTTTGAGACCCCTATTTCAAAGTCACTGAGATCTCTTCTACCATGGTAGCCAGAATAATGGCCAACTGGGCATTTTTATACATGAACCTAAGCATGGTGGGATGTTAATTGCTTAATTAACCCAGGAACCACACCTGTGTGGAATTACCTGCTTCCAATACACTTTGTATCCCTCATTTCCTGAAGTGTTTCCTTTATTTCGACAGGGGGGCCCTGAATTTGAATTTGAACACTGCCTTGTGCTTGACCTCAACAGTTGATGAAACCAGTTTTAAAATGTCTAGCAAATTGAGTTCTAAAACTATGATTTAACAGCATAAATCAACCATCATTCTGAGGACTAAAGGTGTCACATTTCTGGGAAAGTGTCTTATTTTAAATGTTACATTTTCAGCAATTTTGTACATTTTCAGCCCAAAGTTATAGTATGTAGTACACACTAACACTGTGTCTGTGGACATGTCTCATTACGTAACACTTTTTCAAGTTCCTGTAAAAACTCCAGTCTGTTTTTAAATAACGTTTTATTTACCCATGATGCATCATCTAGATGAGTAGTCCTTAGATGAGAACAAATTAAGTTAATTTATTTGCTTATATGCCTTCAGAATGAGGGTATATTCTCAAACACCCCCTTTATCCCACTTGACCTTCTCATTATCAAACGGCTTAAATTGGGGAAAAGTCAATTTTTTAAAATTGTATTGATAACCTAATTTTAAATATTTTTCTGTTTTCAGCGTAATGTTTGACTCAGGCCTTTTCATTAGGGGAGTGATGTTTAAAAAAACATTTAAATATTAATTTGTAACTTTTGGGGATTTATGGTAATGATAATTTTGAATGCTTTTAAAATGCGTAATATCTGACCGCAAAACCTAATAATTATGAAACAGATAAGTACATATCCTAATCTCGGAGATTCCAGAGGGCATTTTGTGAAATTTGATTCTTGAGATTATTTTGTTGACTGTTTTCTGAGAATGACTGCTACACTAAATCCATGAGGTAATGGATTATCACAAGATTGTCTGACTTGGTGGCCAATTCAATATTTTTTGTTCTCCATAGGTGTGGCAGTTGGTGTGATAACGTACAAAAATAGTATCCCCTCTCGTGTCTATGTGATCATGTCTCCCCTTTTCTCCTCTTACAAAACAGAGGATGATGATTTGAATTGAAACGTGTTGCCTACTGTAGTTGTCTTGTTACGCAGGCAAGTGCGTGTGTGAGATTAGGGTGTGGAGGGGCAGTGTTCCTGTTTTGTCAAACATATGCTGTTTGCTGACAAATGTGCCACAGATAAACAGTTAAACAAAGCAGGCCTGAGACAAAAGTAGGGAAACAGAAGTGATTAACCTGTCATTAATTTATCTGCCAGGAATTCAGGCCCATAGTGTGTTTGTGTGTGAGCACACTGTACATGATTGGTTTTCTTTTAACCATATGCTGTTAAAAATGTCTACCCTGTGCGTTTGCAAGTTAAAAAAAATTGTACCATAATGTGCACAAGTATACATGCTTGTACAGGAGTGCTGCAGTCAGAAGGGTAAGTATCTTAGCTGCCTGAAATAGTCTGAGACGTCCTCTCTTTCATGGCATTCATGACTATAAATATGCCCTGCCCATAACCCTAGTAATGCTGCTGCTAACCCTGCTATGTAATGGCTATCTCTCAGCGCAGACACGTGGTGGAAAGATTGTCACAAGTGTGTGTGTGCGTGCGCGTAGGGGTGTTTGTGTGGTTGATCATCTTGGCTGCTCCACATAATAAGGTTATTTAAATCGCCGGCATTAGATTCTAGAATCGAAATCCCATATTCCCCATATCCCCACACTAACCATATTCCACAGTGAAAGAAGACATGCCATTTTAATCAAGAAGTGCAATAGAAAGAGCCCGGTGCTTCAATCTTGGTGAATATTCTGTCCTTGTCCTCTGGGACGTGTTGAAGTGTACCAGACTGACATTATCCATGTCCCTCAGGAGACTAGGGAATGGAACACTAATGGTTCTGAAACATGTAGGAGGCTATAGGTGCTTTGTAACTCTTAATACATTAATCATGCCTTGCCTATAGGTGATAGTTCTATCATAAACATGTGTTTCACAAGGTAATATGCTAGTTATTCCGCTTTCCAAGAAGTAAATACTGTTAGATTGCATGTTCTCCACATGCATTAGTGTAAAGGACTTAAGGCCTGTATGTCTGTTACTTTAAACAACTTCTTATGGCTGCAATCCCAGTAACGGGATCGATATGACAGCAGCCAGTGAAAGTGGCCTACCAGTCTGTGAATACAAAGCATTCCCTATTATGTTAACAACAATGCCATGTTATCACAGTGTGATGGACTTTGACCCAGAATGATGAAAGGTTAGCCTATACCTCTTCAGAACTATAGTTGTGGTCTGTATAGGGGATTGTGTTTTAGCTGGGGCTGTTTAACGGGGGCCATTAGGATTAGCAGCAGTCCTTAAAAAAGAAGTTGACATGTCTGGAAGTCTGTTATGGAGACAAATGGTTAACTAATTATCCTCTGTCACTCCTATTATTCTATTGACTCCAGTGTGCTAAGGTGCTGCACTCAATACCCTTTATACCCAATTAACACTCAAGGTGTGAAGATAACTGGTGGTCTGACGATGTGTGTAGCGACTGGGCCTATCTGAACACTCTGGAGTAGCGTGTGGGGTTTGAGATGGCGTTAGAATTAGAAAACACACTGCCTGTAGGAACAAAAACTGGCGAGTTTTGTGCCGTTCATGTAGTTAACTAAAGTACCAGTCTGATCAACAGCCAGTCTTGAAAAGGTCTGTGATTTAACAATGACCTTCAAACATTGTGTTCTCTATGCGTGGTTGGTTGGTTTATTTTTGTAATTAACCCTTAAGCCAGGGAATCATGCTGAGACCATCAATATACAATTACTCTACGTCCTATATGCACATCAATTACTCTAAATCTACAGTTGAAGTCGGAAGTTTAACTACACTTAGGATGGAGTCAATTTTTTAACCACTCCACAAATTTCTTGTTAACAAAAAAATAATAGATTTGGCAAGTCGGTTAGGACATCTACTTTGTGCATGACACAAGTAATTTTTCCAACAATTGTCTACGGACAGACTATTTCACTTATAATTCACTGTATCACAATTCCAGTGGGTCAGAAGTAGAGGTCGACCGATTATGATTTTTCAACGCCGATACCGGTTATTGGAGGACCAAAAAAAGCCAATACCGATTTATCGGACACAGTTTTTAATTTTTTAAAATTAATTAATTTGTAATGACAATTACAACAATACTGAATGAACACTTATTTTAACTTAATATAATACATCAATAAAATCAATTTAGCCTCAAATAAATAATGAAACATGTTCAATTTGGTTTAAATAATGCAAAAACAAAGTGTTGGAGAAGAAAGTAAAAGTGCAATATGTGCCATGTAAGAAAGCTAACGTTTCAGTTCCTTGCTCAGAACATGAGAACATATGAAAGCTGGTGGTTCCTTTTAACATGAGTCTTCAATATTTCCAGGTAAGAAGTTTTAGGTTGTAGTTATTATAGGAATTATAGGACTATTTCCCTCTATACCATTTGTATTTCATTAACCTTTGACTATTGGATGTTCTTATAGGCACTTTAGTATTGCAAGTGTAACAGTATAGCTTCCGTCCCTCTCCTCGCTCCTCCCTGGGCTCGAACCAGCAACACAACAACAACAGCCACAATCGAAGCAGCGTTACCCATGCAGAGCAAGGGGAACAACTACTAGAAGGCTCAGAGCGAGTGACGTTTGAAACGCTATTAGCGCGCGCTAACTAGCTAGCCATTTCACTTCGGTTACACCAGCCTCATCTCGGGAGTTGATAGGCTTGAAGTCATAAACAGCGCAATGCTTGACGCACAACGAAGAGCTGCTGGCAAAACGCACGAAAGTGCTGTTTGAATGAATGTTTACGCGCCTGCTTCTGCCTACCACCGCTCAGTCAGATACTTAGACACTTGTATGCTCAGTCAGATTATATGCAACGCAGGAAACGCTAGGTAATATCATCAACCATGTGTAGTTAACTAGTGGTTATGATTGTTTTTTATAAGATAAGTTTAATGCTAGCTAGCAACTTACCTTGGCTTACTGCATTCGCGTAACAGGCAGTCTCCTTGTGGAGTGCAACGAGAGAGAGGCAGGTCGTTATTGCGTGGGACTAGTTAACTGTAAGGTTGCAAGATTGGATCCCCCGAGCTGACAAGGTAAAAATCTGTCGTTCTGCCCCTGAACAAGACAGCTAACCCACCGTTCCTAGGCCGTCATTGAAAATAAGAATGTGTTCTTGACTGACTTGCTTAGTAAAATAAAGGTGCAAAAAAAATTGGCAAATCGGCGCCCAAAAACATTGATTTCCGATTGTTATGAAAGCTTGGGATCCCTAATTAAATCGGCCATTCCGATTAATCGGTCTACCTCTAGTTCAGACTGAGGAGAAATCCGCACACGATGCATCCCTGACTACCGTCTGTGTCAGCCAGATCTGAACACAATTGGACCATAAAGCGAGTTTTGTGCGTCTAGACCCGTCTTTTCAATGTGATCTTTGTATTAGGATAGCAGAAGTCCCATGTAAGTGTCAAGTGTAGACACCATCTCAGTGTTCTCTAAGTTCTCTAAGTTCACCATCTCTAAGTTACATATTGCAGCTTTAAAGGAAGTGAAAGAGGAGCAGAAAAACAACAGCGGTGTGCTGTCTTGGTTCTTTATTTTAGTCTTCCTGATTCATGTCAGGACCATCTCTAATTCTTGTTGTCTCTGAGAGTTGTCCCTGTTGGGTTAGTAAGCTCTCCTTTTCTCCTGCTCCTCACCTCTGGCCATATCTGGTGGTTTCTGGTTTATCCCACTGAAGCAACCAATTTGTCTGTTGCCGCTGCCTCCTCGATCAACCCATCAAGGCTCTTGTCTGTCTGCTGATTATGATCTGGCCTTTGTTTGGAGGTTACTGCTTTTAATGACTGCAGCTGCTCACATATTTCATCTCCTGACACACACACACACCGCTCAGAGCCACGGACCAGACGTTGTGTAACTTCTGAAAGCTTCTCTGATCCTGTCTATTTAAGACTAGTGTGACTTTTTACTAGTGATGGGGGAAAAAATGTATACAGTTACATACTGGGATATTGTGCTGTACAATATTGACAATATCGTAATATTTTTGCGCTAGTTGGCTGTACCTGCACCAAAACTCCAGTATTTTTCTTTCATAGCTTGTTCTTCATCTTTTTAAGTAGAGAGCCAATTTGTTTTCAGCTCTTTTATTTCCATGACTGATAACGCATTTTCTCTCTTGTCCCTCTGCAGCAGACATATACTGAGCAATATGTTTGGAACATCAAGTCACAGTATCAAATTGCAATACATATAGAATCGTGAGAATCGCAATACATATAGAATCGCAATACACTTAGAATTGTGAGAATCGCAATACATATCGTATCGGCACCTACGTTTGGTGATAATATGTTATGGTGAGGTCTCTGGCAATTCCCAGCCCTTTGACTTTACTGAGTGTTAAGGCTTTAGGGAAGGTGTTAATTGAGCATGTTTTGGGATCTGCATGTGTTTGGCTGTGCAGAGTTCTTGGTACGTGGTCATTGTTCTGTGAGTCTCTAGAACTGCTTTACGTTTTGAGGCTGTAGACATCTCTGAATTTGACACAGCCACTTTGCATTTAGTCCCTCAGAAACCTCCCTCCGATTTCAGTGGTGTTGTCTGAGACTGTTGTAAGGGTCACGATGGGTTTAGTAGAGACGCAGGACATAGAGCAGCTTGGCTGACACAGATCGGCTGTTTGTCAGCTGCAGAGAAACAGACTATCCTCTACAGCGGTGCTGCTGTGCTTCAAAAGGCTTCTGTGTAGTACAGTAACACAGAGTTTATAATGGTGTAGGCCTATCTTCAAAGAATGCACAGCGACTCACATTGGTGTCAAATTATTACATTGCAATCTATGTCAAGAAAATTGATTTGAATAGACTAGTATTAACAAGCGTTGCTGAAATTCTCCACACATGTTTCCCCCACATCTTCTGGAATGAGCACATGCATTTTTAATTTGTTTCGAAAGTTGCATAGTACTACCCTTTTTAATACATGATTCTGCAGCTTTTGAGTGTTCTGCCACGTAGCTCTGTGTTAGCTGGGGCAATGTTTGCACACCGACTGACTGAACTCTAAATCACATGACCCTTAAGAGATAGAGGGGTTGAACACTGATAGTCTGAGTTGTACTTTGGAAGGCCTTCACATCGTTTACCCAGAGCATGCATTGACCAGCTGGCAAGTGTCTTCACTGACATTTTCAACCTCTCCCTGACCCAGTCTGTAATATGTACATGTTTCAAGCAGACCACCATAGTCCCTGTGCCCAAGAACGCCAAGGTAACCTGTCTCTAAATGACTATCGCTCCGTAACACTCATCTGTAGCCATGAAATGCTGGTCATGGCTCACATCAACACCATCATCCCAGACACCCTGGACCCACTCCAACTTGCATACTGCCCTAACAGATCCACAGATGACGTAATCTCTATTGCACTCCACAATGCCCTTTCCCACCTGGACAAAAGGAACACCTACGTGAGAATGCTGTTCAAAGACTACAGCTCAGCGTTCAACAGCATAGTGCCTTCCGAGCTGACAAGGTAAAAATCTGTTGTTCTGCCCCTGAGCAAGGCAGTTTAACCCACTGTTTCCCGGGCGCCGACAATCCCTTTCCTCCTAGCTCATCACTAAGCTCAGGACCCTGGGACTAAACACCCCCCTCTACAACTGGATCCTGGACTTCCTGACGGGCCGTCCACAGGTGGTAAGGATAGGCAACAACACATGTGCCATGCTGGATGTGATTTTTACATGTAGAATCACATGAAAATGTCAGCAGTCAGACATCAACAGCGCTCTGAACGATCGGTAGACAAATGGAGATCCACATTCCACTGCAACCCTTTAGTTTAGCCTACTTTATTCATTTATCTTTTTTCTTTTACCCCCCTTTCTCCCCAATTTCGATCTTGTCTCATCGCTGCAACTCCCTAACGGGCTCGGGAGGCGAAGGTCGAGTCATGCATCCTCTGAAACGTGACCCGCCAAACCGCGCTTCTTAACACCCGCTTAACCCGGAGGCCAGCCGCACCAATGCGTCGGAGGGAACACTGTTCACCTGACTACCGAGGTCAGCCTGCCCGGCCCGCCATAAGGAGTCGCTAGAGCGCGATGAGCCAAGTAAACCCTCCCCTAACCCGGACCACGCTGGGCCAATTGTGCGCCGACCAATGGGACTCCCGATCACGGCCTGTTGTGATACATCCCGGGATCAAACCCGGGTCTGTAGTGACGCCTCTAGCATTGCGATGCAGTGCCTTAGACCGCTGCGCCACTGGGGAGGCCTAGGTTAGGCTATCCATCTCACTCTCTCCACTAGTAGGTGAGCTAAAGGACAGTGTTTGTCCTCACCACATACTTTCCCTATTGGACTCATACTTTTGTATATATATATACAGTGGGGAGAACAAGTATTTGATACACTGCCGATTTTGCAGGTTTTCCTACTTACAGACCTCTACATGCTTTGTAATTTTTATCATAGGTACACTTCAACTGTGAGAGACAGAACCTAAAACAAAAATCCAGAAAATCACATTGTATGATTTTTAAGTAATTAATTTGCATTTTATTGCATGACATAAGTATTTGATCACCTACCAACCAGTAAGAATTCCGGCTCTCACAGACCTGTTAGTTTTTCTTTAAGAAGCCCTCCTGTTCTCCACTCATTACCTGTATTAACTGCACCTGTTTGAACTCGTTACCTGTATAAAAGACACCTGTCCACACACTCAATCAAACAGACTCCAACCGCTCCACAATGGCCAAGACCAGAGAGCTGTGTAAGGACATCAGGGATAAAATTGTAGACCTGCACAAGGCTGGGATGGGCTACAGGACAATAGGCAAGCAGCTTGGTGAGAAGGCAACAACTGTTGGTGCAATTATTAGAAAATGGAAGAAGTTCAAGATGACGGTCAATCACCCTCGGTCTGGGGCTTCATGCAAGATCTCACCTTGTGGGGCATCAATGATCATGAGGAAGGTGAGGGATCAGCCCAGAACTACGCGGCAGGACCTGGTCAATGACCTGAAGAGCTGGGACCACAGTCTCAAAGAAAACCATTAACACAATACGCAGTCATGGATTAAAATCCTGCAGCGCACGCAAGGTCCCCCTGCTCAAGCCAGCGCATGTCCAGGCCCGTCTGAAGTTTGCCAATGACCTTCTGGATGATCCAGAGGAGGACTGGGAGAAGGTCATGTGGTCTGATGAGACAAAAATAGAGCTTTTTGGTCTAAACTCCACTCGCCGTGTTTGGAGGAAGAAGAAGGATGAGTACAACCCCAAGAACACCATCCCAACCGTGAAGCATGGAGGTGGAAACATCATTCTTTGGGGATGCTTTTCTGCAAAGGGGACAGGACGACTGCACCGTATTGAGGGGAAGATGGATGGGGCCATGTATCGTGAGATCTTGGCCAACAACCTCCTTCCCTCAGTAAGAGCATTGAAGATGTGTCGTGGCTGGGTCTTCCAGCATGACAACGACCCGAAACACACAGCCAGGGCAACTAAGGAGTGGCTCCGTAAGAAGCATCTCAAGGTCCTGGAGTGGCCTAGCCAGTCTCCAGACCTGAACCCAATAGAAAATCTTTGGAGGGAGCTGAAAGTCCGTATTGCCCAGCGACAGCCCCGAAACCTGAAGGATCTGGAGAAGGTCTGTATGGAGGAGTGGGCCAAAATCCCTGCTGCAGTGTGTGCAAACCTGGTCAAGAACTACAGGAAACGTATGATCTCTGTAATTGCAAACAAAGGTTTCTGTACCAAATATTAAGTTCTGCTTTTCTGATGTATCAAATACTTATGTCATGCAATAAAATGCAAATGAATTACTTAAAAATCATACAATGTGATTTTCTGGATTTTTGTTTTAGATTCCGTCTCACAGTTGAATTGTACCTATGATAAAAATTACAGACCTCTACATGCTTTGTAAGTAGGAAAACCTGCAAAATCGGCAGTGTATCAAATACTTGTTCTCCCCACTGTGTGTGTGTATATGTGTGTATATATATATATATATATATATGTATATATATATATATATATATATATATATATATATATATATATATATATATATATATATATATATTAGTTATGTGGACACCCCTTAAAATGTGTGAATTTGGCTATTTCAGCCACACCCGTTGCTGACAACTGTATAAAATTGAGCACACAGCCATGCAATATCCATAGATAAACATTGGCAGTAGACTGGCCTTACCGAAGGCCTCGGTGACTTTCAACCTGGCACTGTAATAGGATGCCAACTTTCCAACAAGTCAGTCAAATTTCTGCCCTGCTAGAGCTGCTTTGTGTGAAAACAAACTGTTTACACATGACTTTTGCATTGTAACATTATTCTACGAGAAACTAAATTCAAATTATTTTTGAGTACCTGACTTGAACATATATTCAGCCTGACATTCATGTGAGCATTATAGTATAACAACCCTATATATATATCAGTACCAGTCCTACTCATTCCAGGGTTTCTTTTTTACTTATATTCTACATTGTGGAATAATAATGAAGACATCAAATGATGAAATAACACATGGAATCATGTAGTAACCAAAAGTGTTAAATCAAAATATATTTTAGATTCTTCAAAGTTGCCACCCTTTGCCTTGATGACCGCTTTGCACACTCTTGGCATTCTCTCTGGTGCTCATGCTTGTTCTGTAATTTTGTTCTCATCCTCAACTCTGTTTGGTTAAAACAGTTTTTGTATTTCCCCATATGCTTGCCCTGTGAGTACTGTTTGTCTGACAGTGCATGCTGTGGTAATGGGTACATTCTGTAGACGCACACGCATAGAGCTTTTGAAAGGGCTATTCTCCCTGAAGTAGGGAACTCCACCTAACCTCCTGTCACTGGTCAAGTTCACAGTCCCATAGAGGTGTCTCTCTGTGAGTTGCTCTATGTGAGTTGGTCTGTCTTTGTAAATGAACTTCCTCACCAGGCCTGAGGCGTTTCCCCCTTGCTCAGTTCTCTGTTTAGAATACTGTTGGGCTTGTGAAATGTCGCCAGAGCAAAAACAACCGCTCCTTTGTATGAGTAGAAAGCGAGGCTGAATCTAACGTCTTTGTTTCAACTCAACTCTGTTTGCTTTCACCTCTAGCACACATTAGACCCATTCCATTTCTCAGTGTCAGAAAATATTCAACCTCAATGAGGAATACTGTAGTATCTCTGACCTCTCTTCAGTGGACCTGCCTGCCTACTGCACTCCGACAGACTAGAGACACACAAACCAGTTTGACCAACAGAGTAAGACACACACTACTCTCTCTTACTACTTGTTTGAATGACAGACCAGGTTGTAAAGTAACCCCCACTGTAACAAGTATCAGCTGAAATCTAACCAACCTTTTGTCATAATGTGTGCTTCAGTATTGTGACACACAGTATCTATTACAGAGGTGTTCGAGGTTTGAGTCAATAGTTTTGGTGCAGTGTGTCTATCCACTTCTATCAACTCAAAATGGCATGTTTAGATATCAATGCAACATTTGAATTGTAGTGTGGGTTCATTTAAATTTTAAGGTAGGCTCTCATGCTTTTACTGCACTCTCAAAGAATGAGTGTTTTTTCTGATAGCTGCGCTGATGTCTCTCTTCTTTCTCTGTCAGTGTATCCTCGTCTTTGTGAGGGAGGTTTGAGGAGAATGAGGGGAGACTGCTGGCCTCAGCACTTTGAGCGGAGCGTGTATTGATTTCTTCACATTAGCCTTCCTCCTTATGCCTCACTCCGCCACAGAGTACAGCACAATCACTTCCCTTTACAGCTAGGCCCTGCTGCCACGGCAACCACTCTGCAGATCAGGAGATAGCGCAGAAGCCAGTCTCCTCTTCTGTTGTCACTGCGGAAATATCTCCATAACCTGGGTCGTGTTTATAAGGCATCAAAGCTAAGAAACCCCACTCTGTCGCTGACTTCTTTTCTGTCTCTTCAACTGTACCCACTAAGGCCATCACATTTTTCTGTATATATCTAAAGAGTCATAAAGTCACCACAAACCTAATGCCTCTGCGTGTTCTTTTGTCTTTTAACTTCTTATGGCTGCAATCCTGTTAACGGGATGATATGACAACAGCCAGTGATAGTGCAGGGCGCTAAATTCAAACAACAGAAATCTCACAATTAAAATTCCTCAAACATACATGTATCTTATACCATTTTAAAGGTAATCTTGTTGTTAATCCCACCACAGTGTCCGATTTCAAATAAGCTTTACAGCGAAAGCACCACAAACGATTATTTTAGGTCACCGCAAAATCACAGTAAAACAGTAATTTTCTCAGCCAAAGACAGGAGTCACAGAAAAGCAGAAATAGAGATAAAATTAATCACTAACCTTTGATGATCATCAGATGACACTCATAGGACTTCATGTTACACAATACATATATGTTTTGTTCGCTAAAGCTCATATTTATATCCAAAAACCTCAGTTTACATTGGCGCCATGTTCAGAAATGCCTCAAATTGCAGAGAGCCACGTCAAATAACATAAATACTCATCATAAACTTTGATGAAAGATACATGTTTTACATAGATTTAAAGATACACTTGTTCTTAATGCAACCGTTGTGTCAGATTTCAAAAAGCTTTACGGCAAAGCACAATATTCAATAATCTGAGAACAGCGTTCAGCCACAAAAGGAAGCCATACAGTTACCCGCCAAATTGTGCAGTCAACAAAACTCATAAAAAGCATTATAAATCTTCACTTACCTTTGCTGATCTTCGTCGGAATGCACTCCCAGGACTCCCACTGCCACAAGAAATGTTTGTTTTGTTCAGTAATGTCCATCATTTATGTCCAAATAGCTATTTTTGTTAGCGTGTTTGGTAAACAAATCCAAAGTCAGGAAGCGCGTTCACTAAAAGCAGACGAAATGTCAAAAAGTTCCGTAACAGTAAGTAGAAAAATGTCAAATGATGTATTGAATCAATCTTTAGAATGTTTTTAACATAAATCTTCAATAAAGTTCCAACTGGAGAATTACATTGACTTCAAATGTGCGATGGAACAGAGCTCCCTCTCATGTGAATGCGCATGGTCAGAGCATGGCCAGGTCATGATAGACCTGACTAATTCCCCTCTCATTCGGCCCCCCTTCACAGTAGAGGCATCAGACAAGGTTCTACAGACTGACATCTAGTAGGAAGTGCAAACTTATCCATATCCCACTGTGGAGTCAATAGGGGCTGTGTTGAAAATCGACCAACCTCAGAATTCCCACTTCCTGTTTGGATTTTTTCTCAGGTTTTTGCCTGCCATATGAGTTCTGTTATACTCAGACATAATTCTAACAGTTTTAGAAACTTCAGAGTGTTTTCTATCCAATACGAATAATAATATGCATATATTAGCAACTGGGACTGAGGAGCAGGCAGTTTACTATGGGCACCTCTGTGCACCTTTCATCCAAGCTACTCAATACTGCCCCTGTAGCCATAAGAAGTTCAATCAGTGCATTAGAAGGATAAAGTTTCCAAGGGAAAATAGCCTAATATGCCTCTGCACCTGTCTTTTGTCTGTCTGTTACCACATTTTATAATGGAGGGGCTGGCCCGATGGAGAGGGGGGTAGTTTTAACTTGCAGATGAACCGATAGGCTACCATCCGGGCCAGCTTCGGTAATTTGCTTAGCACTGAGAAGTCAACAAGCTAATACCTCTCATTAGCTCTCACTCACACGTGGCCCATTAACCAGCTAGCGGACCCCTCGCTCGCCTTGCCACATCCCGCTTTGATGCCTTTTGATAAGAGCAAGGATAATGATGATACTCATAACAGCGATGATAATTCACTACGCAGCGGGAATGTGCTAATCAGCTAAAAGCACTTC
The DNA here is from genome assembly GCF_016432855.1 of Salvelinus namaycush. NCBI lineage: Eukaryota > Metazoa > Chordata > Actinopteri > Salmoniformes > Salmonidae > Salvelinus > Salvelinus namaycush. Next base: position 82,386,943 of record NC_052310.1, read on the forward strand.
CTTTGTGATCTTGGGATGGGTTCCCTTCAGCTGGTGTTTTGGTCTGTTTATCTAGCATATATAACACACACACACACACACTGCATTCAGAAAGTATTCTGACCCCTTCACTTTTTCCACAATTAAGGTTACAGCCTTATTCTAAAATGGATTCATTTCCCCCCCTCAATCTAGACACACTACCCCATAATGACAAAACAAAAACAGGTTTAGAATTTTCTGCAAATTTAGAAATAGAGATCTGAATCACATTTACATAAGTATTCAAACCTTTTACTCAGTACTTTGAAGCACATTTGGCAGAGACTACAGACTTGAGTCTTCTTGGGTTTGACGCTACAAGCTTGGCACACCTGTATTTGGAGTTGATTCCATTCTTCTCAAGCTCTGTCAGGTTGGGTGGGGACTATCGCTGCACAGCTATTTTTAGATCTCTCCAGAGATGTTCGATCGGGTTCAAGTCTGGGCTCTGGCTGGGCCACTCAAGGACATTCAGAGACTTGTCCCAAAGCCACTCCTGCGTTGTCTTGGCTGTGTGCTTTGGGTCGTTGTCCTGTTGAAAGGTGAACCTTTGCCTCAGGTCCTAAGCACTGAGCAGGTTTTCATCAGGAATCTCTGTACTTTGCTCCGTTCATCTTTCCCTCGATCCTGACTGGTCTCCCAGTCCCTGCCGCTGACAAACATCCCCACAACATGATGCTGCCACCACCATGCTTCACCATAGGGATGGTACAGGTTTCTTTCAGATGTGACGCTTGGAATTCAGGCCAAAGAGTTCATACTTGGTTTCATCAGACCAGAGAATCTGATTGTTATGTTGGCTAACTCCAAGTGGGCTGTCCTGTGTCTTTTTTACTGAGGAGTGGCTTCTTTCTGGCCACTCTACCATAAAGGCCTGATTGGTGGAGTGCTGCAGAGATGGTTGTCCTTCTGGAAGATTCTCCCATCTCCACAGAGGAGCTCTGTCAGAGTGACCATCTGGTTCTTGGTCACCTCCCTGACCAAGGCCCTTCTCCCCGATTGCTCAGTTTGGCTGGCTGGCCAGCTCTAGGAAGAGTCTTGGTGGTTCCAAACTTCGTCCATTTAAGAATGATGGAGGCCACTGTGTTCTTGGGGACCTTCAATGCTGCAGAAATGTTTTGGTAGCCTTCCCCAGATCTGTGCCTCGACACAATCCTGCCGCTGAGCTCTACGGACAATTCCTTCGACCTCATGGCTTGGTTTTTGCTCTGACATGCACTGTCAACTGTGGGACCATAGATGTGTGCCTTTCCAAATCATGTCCAATCAATTGAGTTTACCACAGGTGGACTCCAATCAAGTTGTAGAAACATCTCAAGGATGATCAATAGAAACAGGATGCACCTGAACTCAATTTCGAGTCTCAAAGCAAAGGGTCTGAATAGTTAATGAAAAAAGTATTTCTAAACACCTGTTTTCACGTTGTCATTTTGAGGTATTGTGTGAAGATTGATGAGTAAAAAATGTGTTTAGTCAATTTTATAACAAGGTTGTAATGTGAAAGTCAAGAGGTCTGAATACAAATAAACAGAACAAAAATATAACCGCGGCTTGCTGATGTTCATGTCGTGAACAGAGTGCCCCATGGTGGCGGTTGGGTTATGGGCAGGCATAAGCTAAGGACAACGAACACAATAACATTTTATTGATGGAAATTTGAATGCACAGAGATACTGTGATGAGATGCGGAGGCCCATTGTCGTGCCATTCATCCGCCGCCATCACCTCATGTGAAATGTATAGATTAGGGCCGAATGAATTTATTTCAATTGAACTGTTACTCAGTGAAATCTTTGGTTGCCTGTTGCGTTTTATTTTTGTTCAGTATATGTACATACCCACTAGAACACCATGCACACTAAAAAACACTTGATATTTAAATGTGGCTGGTGGGGTGTTACCTGAAGGATGTTGGGGGGGCGTGGGCCCTGGGCCGGTGGGGGTGGTGCAGCAGAGAGGGGGAGGGGAGGGTCTTTGTGCTGCTAATTGAGGTTAATCACCACCCGGCCTGTTTGTTGTCCCAGACCACCACATCATACAACAGAGTGGTTCTAATTGTTGAGTAGCAGCAGCAGATATGCCTCATCAGCCAGCTAGAAGAACTGCATTAGAAGTGAAACATGGGATCAACACTTTACATCATGCGGTTAGATTTAAGTTCAGTGTATTTTGTTGATTGTTAGTTTTCAAATAACTTATTTAAAGACAGAGCTATATACTTTTTCAGATTTTAGTCCTTTAAGTTGACACTGAATATTTTACCATCCCCCAAATAATAAATACATATGATGGAATTGAATTTTTCCCAGAGTGGTGGCAATGAATATATAATATAGAGGAAACACTTCTGTCTCTCTCTTGCGCTCTCTGTCGCTCTCTCTCTCGCGCTCTCTGTCGCTCTGTCTCTCTCTGTCGCTCTCTGTCTCTCTGTCGCGCTCTCTGTCGCGCTCTCTGTCTCTCTGTCACGCTCTCTGTCTCTCTCTCGCGCTCTCTGTCTCTCTCTCGCGCTCTCTGTCTCTCTCTCGCGCTCTCTGTCTCTCTCGCGCTCTCTGTCTCTCTCGCGCTCTCTGTCTCTCTCTCGCGCTCTCTGTCTCTCTCTCGCGCTCTCTGTCTCTCTCTCGCGCTCTCTGTCTCTCTCTCGCGCTCTCTGTCTCTCTCTCGCGCTCTCTGTCTCTCTCTCGTGCTCTCTGTCTCTCGTGCTCTGGCCGGTGCGCTCACTCTCTGGCTGGCTGCCTCACTCTCTGGCTGGCTGGCTCACTCTCTGGCTGGCTGGCTCATTCTCTGGCTGGCTGGCTCATTCTCTAGCTGGCTGGCTGGCTGGCTCGCTCTCTGGTTGGCTGGCTGGCTCGCTTGCTGGCCCGCTCTCTGGTTGGCTGGCTGGCTTGCTCTCTGGCTGGCCCGCTCTCTGGCTGGCTGGCTTGCTTGCTCTCTCAACCCTTTTCTTTCTACTACACTCTCTCTTTGTAAGGACACTTGCTGTTAGGCTATGTACAAATGTTTTCCTCTTCCTATGAAAAAAATCATCTCTACAGCCTGTTGCTGACCCCTCCTGTAAACCCTGAAAGTGAATACCCAACCCCAGACCGATCCTCTCTCTCTGAGAGGTGAGATTAATGTCTAGGGCTGAGGGTATACTGGTGCACATCACACCCCTGCCCTCTTTTCTGCTCCCATCATCCTCTATCTCATCACCAGGTTCCCAGAGCCTGCTCTCTCACCCACTCTATGCCCTCCCTCTCCCGTCTCCCCCTCTTTCTCCTGCTTTCTCTGTCCAGAGCAGAGCTTGGCCCAATTCCTCTTTAACAACAACAACGGCCCAGCCATCCTCCACCCCTCTGTCTCCCAGTGTCCCTCAACCCCCACCCCAAGTATCAGGCTCAGCCCAGACATAACCCAGACCACCCTAGCCCAGCACCAGTCTAGTCACAACCCACCCCAGCCTCAGCCCCACCTCAAGCCCCAGCAGCATCACTCCAGCACCACCCCAGCCTATACCGGGACGTTTGGTGGTTCCCCACAGACACTACCCTGTCACTGTAGGGTTGCCACAAGCTGAATGCTGATTGGTTGTTGGCTACAGTCGACAGACACAGCCCAGCTAGATGGATTACTTATTTTCCCACTTTCTCTCGTTGGGAGGATTTGTGCTCTTAATTGAAGTGATCGCAGCAGGGTTGTCATGGTGACACTGGGTGCAAAGACTAAAGTTTGTTGTGATCAGGGAGGAGGAGAGGGGGGAATGTATCTTGCTGGCTGCCTTCTGTGCTCTTGCTTGGCCTCATTGATTAGTTGGACTATATTTTCCGCTGGTCTTATGAAGTAGCTACTGAATGTGTACAAACATTCCAGAGGAGGAAGTAAATTCCACGTACTGTGAGACTATTTCCTGTGTGTTTTAGTTCTCTTTTAGGCTACTGTGTGAGTCAATGTATTGTGTTGCGATACAAAATAATGTTTTGCTGTTTCGTGGTTCATTCATTGTAAACACTAAAAAAATAATATGTATTTCACCTTTTATTTAACCAGGTAGGATAGTTGAGAACAAGTTCTCATTTACAACTGCGACCTGGCCAAGATAAAGCAAAGCAGTTCGACACATACAACACAGTTACACATGGAATAAACAAACATACAGTCAATAATACATTAGAAAAAGTCTATATACAGTGTGTGCAAATGAGGTAAGATAAGGGAGGTAAGGCAATAAAATAGGCCATAGTGGCGAGGTAATTATGATATAGCAATTAAACATGAGTGATAGATGTGCAGAAGATGGTAGGTGGATGGGCTATTTTCAGATGGGCTATGTACAGGTGCAATGATCTGTGAGCTGCTCTGATAGCTGGTGCTTGAAGTTAGTGAGGGAGATATGAGTCTCCAGCTTCAGCAATTTTTGCAGTTTGTTCCAGTCATTGGCAGTAGAGAACTGGAAGGAAAGGCAGCCAAAGGAGGAATTGGCTTTGGGGGTGACCAGTGAAATATACCTGCTGGAGCGCGTGCTGCTATGGTGATCAGTGAACTGAGATAAGGCGGGGCTTTACCTAGCAAAGACTTGTAGATGACCTGGAGCCAGTGGGTTTGGTGACGAGTATGAAGCGAGGGCCAGCCAACGAGAACGTACAGGTCGCAGTGGTGGTTATTATATGGGGCTTTGGTGACAAAACGGATGGCACTGTGATAGACTGCATCCAATTTGCCGAGTAGAGTGTTGGAGGCTATTTTGTAAATGACAAAGCCAAAGTCGAGGATCGGTAGGATAGTCAGTTTTACGAGGGTATGTTTGGCAGCATGAGTGAAGGATGCTTTGTTGCGAAATATGAAGCCGATTCTGGATTTAATTTTGGATTGGAGATGTGGGTCTGGAAGGATAATTTACAGTCTAACCAGACACCTAGGTATTTGTAGTTGTCCACATATTCTAGGTCAGAACCGTCCAGAGTGGTGATGCGGGCAGGTGCGGGAAGCGATCGGTTGAAGAGCATGCATTTAGTTTTACTTGCATTTAAGAGCAGTTGGAGGCCACGGAAAGAGTTGTAGGGCATTGAAGCTCCAAGTATATAGGCTAAATTGCCAATGGGATGAGGGGGACAAGTACCCTCCAATCAGAACGGGTCGATATAGTGTATTCGGAAAGTTTTCAGACCCCTTGATTTGTTTTTCTCCACATTTTATGTTACAGCCTTATTCTAAAATTGATTGCATTTACCACCTGTGGTAAATTCAATTGATTGGACATGATTTGGAAAGGCACACACCTGTCTATATATGGTCCCACAGTTGACAGTGCATGTCAGAGCAAAAACCAAGCCATGAGGTCAAAGGAATTGTCTGTAGAGCTCAGCGACAGGATTGTGTCGAGGCACAAATCTGGGGAAGGGTACCAAAAAATGTCTGCAGCATTGAAGGTCCCCAAGAACAGTGGCCTCCATCATTCTTAAATGGAAGAAGTGTGAAACCACCAAGACTCTTCCTAGAGCTGGCCAAACTGAGCAATTGGGGAGAAGGGCCTTGGTAAGGGAGGTGACCAAGAACCCGATGGTCACTGACAGGGCTCCAGAGTTTCTCTGTGGAGATGGGAGAACCTTCCAGAAGGACAACCATCTCTGCAGCACTCCACCAATCAGGCCTTTATGGTAGAGTTGCCAGAAGGAAGCCACTCCTCAGTAAAAAGGCACATAACAGCCCGGTGACTATTAAAATCTACCCTAACCAGAAAACGTGGATGGATGGTGGCATTCGCGCAAAACAAAGCACGATCCACCGCATTTAACCATGGAAAGAGGTCTGGGAATTTGACTGAATATAAATATTCCCTCCAAGGCAATCAAACAAGCGAAATGCCAGTACAGGGACCAGCTGGAGCCGCAATTCAATGGCTCAGGCGCGATGCGTATGTGGCAGGTTCTACAGGAAATCACGGACTACAAAAAGAAAACAGCCACGTCACGCTTCCAGACAAACTAAACACCTTCTTTGCCCGCTTTGAGGATAATACAGTGCCACCAACGCGTGCCCGCTTTTTGGAGTGTGGTGTCAAAAAAGCAGAGCATCTCTTTATTACGGATAGACCTTTCCCCATCTTTACAACCATTGAATCTATATGTTTTGACCATGACAGTTTACAGTCTAAGGTAACGCCAAATAATTTAGTCGCCGCAACTTGTTCAACAGCCACACCATTCATTATCAGATTCAGCTGAGGTCTAGAACTTAGGGAATTATTTGTACCAAATACAATGCTCTTTAGTTTTAGAGATTTTCAGGACCAGTTTATTACTGGCCACCCATTCCAAAACAGACTGCAAATCTAAGGGTTTCAGTGACTTCATTAGCTGTGGTTGCTGATGCGTATATGGTTGAATCATCAGCATACATGGACACATGCTTTGTTTAATGCCAGTGGAAGTTCATTGGTAAAAATGCAAAAGAGTAGAGGGCCTAGAGAACTGCCCTGCGGTACATCCCACTTTACTTATTTTGACATTAGAGAAGCTTCCATTAAAGAAATGCCTGAGTTCTATTAGATAGATAGCTCTGAATCCACAACATGGCAGAGGTTGAAAAGCCATAACAGATACGTTTTTCAACAACAGGTTATGGTCAATAATATTAAAGGCTGCACGGAAATCTAACAGTACAGCTCCCACAATATTCTTATTATACATTTCTTTCGACCAATCAGTCATTTGTGTCAGTGCGGTACATGTTGAGTGCCCTTCTCTATAAGCATGCTGAAAGTCTGTTGTTAATTTGTTTACAGAGAAATAGCATTCTATTTGGTCAAACAATTTTTTACAACATCATAAATGTAGATGATAATACAAGTTATACAGATGGAATTATAGATATACCTCTCCTTAATGCAACCGCTGTGTCAGATTTCAAAAACACTTTACGTAAAAAGCAAACCATGCAATAATCTGAGACGGCACTCAGAACAATAGTCAAATTAGCCGCCATATTGGAGTCAACAGAAACCAGAAATTACATGATAAATATTCCCTTTCATTTGATCTTCATCAGAATGCACTCCCACGAATCCCAGGTCCACAATAAATGCTTGATTTGTTCGATAATGTCCGTTATTTATGTCCAATTAGCTACTTTGGTTAGCGCGTTTGGTAAACAATTCCAAAGTCACGAAGCGCATTCACCAAAACCTGACGAAATGTCCAAAAGTTCCATAACAGTCAGTAGAGACATGTCAAACGATGTATTGAATCAATCTTTAGAATGTTGTTAACATAAATCTTGAATAACGTTCCAACCGGAGAATTACATTGACTTCAGATGAGCGATGTAACGGAGCTCCCTCTCATGTGAACGCGCATGGTCAAAGATTGGTCATCTCATGGCAGTGGTGACTCATTCCTGTCTCCTTCGGCCCCCTTTCACAGTAGAGTCATCAGACAAAGTTCTACAGACTGTTGACATCTAGTGGAAGCCGTAGGAAGTGAATACTCATTCATGTCTCGCTGTAATTTCATTGGGAGCTTGGTTGAAAATCTAGCAGCCTCAGAAAAAATCCAAACAGGAAGTGGAACTTCTCAGGTTTTTGCCTGCCATATGAGTTCTGTTATACTCAGACATAATTCTAACCGTTTTAGAAACTTCAGAGTGTTTTCTATCCAATACTAATAATATGCATATATTAGCAACTATGACTGAGGAGCAGGCTGTTTACTCTGGGCACCTCTGTGCACCTTTCATCCAAGCTACTCAATACTGCCCCTGCAGCCATAAGAAGTTAATAGATCGGTTTCGACCTTTACCATTCCCGGTGGTGAAAATATTAAATCGTCTGTGTCTGTAGAAGAGTCACGTTTCCGTTTTGAAATCGGTTCCCCTGTCTTACTCTCCGTCATGTTTGGGTGTTGCTTGTTTTCGTATTATTTGTTGATAAATGTCTCGTCTTAAGATTTGTTTTGTGTTATTATCCAGATTGAAGGTTATCACCCACCAGATTATGTAGTGCTAATATTTGTCTAATTTGCCGATATTGAATATTACGTTTTATCTTGAAGTGCTCTACATAACTTCGTTCAGTCCGCCATTACCTTTACGTCCGCCACGTCCGCCGCCATGCAACAAGCCATGTTCAAAGTTGAATGTCTTTCTGCCCATCATTTTATTTAAGGTGCTCAAGTTTTTTTCCCCCATTGACCTTGGCTTCATAAGTTTATTTTTGTTGAGTTTAGTCATAATTTCTCAATTTTCAGTAAGTCAACCAGTCAAATGTGCAGCCAGACTTATTAGCCACTCCTTTTGCCCCATGTCTTTCAACCATACAGTTTTTCAATTCCTCATCAATCCACGGATTCTTAAGTCAGTTTGCATGTTTAATCAATCATTTGAAGAAGCAATTTCATAAATTCATCAAGTGCAGCATCTGGATGCTCCTTATTAATCACATCAGACCAACAAATATCATCCACAGCAACATATTTTGTATGATCTCTTATACAGTAATTTAGGCCCCGCTTTTAGAACTTTGGCTTTCCTGGATATAGCCACAATATTGTGATCACTGCATCCAATGGGTACGGATATAGCTTTAGAACAAAGTTCTACAGTATTAGTAAAAATGTGATCAATACATGTGGTGATCTTGTTCCTGTAGTGTTTGTAAACACCCTGGTACATGGATTAATCATTTGAACCAGATTACAGGCACTGTTTACAGTAAGAAGCTTCCTCTTGAGCGGACAACTTGATGAAAACCAGTCAATATTTTAGGTCCAAGAAAGTAGACCTCTGTTTACATCACATAGAATATCAAGAATTTCACACATTATTTAGATACTGACTGTTAACACCTGGTGGCCTATAGCAACACCCCAAAAGAAAAGGCTTTAGATGTGCGAAGTGAACCTGCAACCACAACACTTCAGTAACACTTGACATAAGATCTTCTAAGCATTACAAGGATATGGCTCTGAATTTATACAGCAACACCTCCCCGTAAGCATTTCTGTCTCTTCTATAGATGTTATATCCTTGTTTTGCTACTGCTGTATCAAATTAATTATCTGAGTCTCAGAAATGGCTAATATATGACGGTTATTTGATGTTAGCAAGTTAAGGATTTAATGACCCTTATTTCTAAGACTACGTATTAATATGGGCTATTTCAGCCCTTTCCTGGGAACTCAAAGACATACTGAAAAGAGCAAACAATCAATATGTGTGTTTGCTGCGGGGTTGAAGCTGCTAACCAATAGGCTTGGCTTGCTCATCCCTTATAGGCTTCTGGGAGGGTGGACGATGAGCCCGTCACAGCGGATGTAAGTAATGTACCCACGCACTATATGACAACTTTCATGGCTGTGTATAAGTTCTTGCCTATTCTGTCGCACAACTTCAGGATAGTCCTCATTGAGGAAGATGTACATTTCTCTCAAGTTCTTGGCTCTTTCCAGACCAGCTACATTGTCCTGAACCTCAGGAACTTGACAACTATCGGCCTGGGCCTGTCACCTGGGTTTTCCAGTTCTGTGGGCGGTTCTTCACCTCAATCTTCCTGTGGTCCATCTTCAATTTCTCAAATAATTTCCCTCACTTTGTCCTCAGACTCCGTCCAGGTCTCGTGGCGATTCTGAAATTCCGTCCACAGCCATGTTCCGCCTTGATTGTCCATCGAGTTGATTGTTGTCATGGATTCACACACAGAACTGATGTCCTATCTCACTGACTTACAGATTGCTGTCATCTTGCCGTTCTCCTGTTTCAACTCATTGAGCTGACCCTGGGAGAACTGCAAACTGTTCTTCAGGTCCTGGACCACTCTGGTCAGGTTGTCTATTTTATTAGTTGACTCCACCAGTATTTGGACAAAACACTTGATGCTATTTTCTTGATGTTGTAACAACTGCTTGTATAACTCTTTTTTTGTTTGTTTTAAAACATCCTTCACCTGTTATAGAAACACCACTGTCCTCAACGGTACTCTCGCCGGCTTTGGTCTTTGTCATGGTAGCTCCTCGCAGTTCCAGACATGGCAGGTAAGCGGGAAGTTTGAAAACGACAAACAGCAACGATCGAGACAACCACAAACCCGGGACAATCCGTGGTCCCAGCCGCAATGGCTAATCGCGTCGCGGGCTGCGTTCAAGCACTTAAGAAAACCCTGCCAGCTTAAATGCAGCTAGCTGCATCACCAAATTGCTCCTCAGGCCGTCTTTGGTCGGCAAGATCACCGGACAGAGACTAGCAGTCTCAGCAGCTGATGCCAACTGCGTCACAGGATCCAAACTAAAGAGTTAGCTTGCTTCTAAGAACTTTCCAATACACTTTCAAAACAAAAAAAAAGAGTTCTTCCCTGTTTGTTGAAGTACATTTTGGCAGTGATTACAGCCTCCTCATTCCAATACAGGTGTGCCAAGCTTGTAGTGTCATACCCAAGAAGACTCAAGGCTGTAATTGCTGCCAAAGGTGCTTCAACAAAGTACTGGGTAAAGTGTCTGAATACTTATGTAAATTTGATATTTAAACTTTTTTTGTTTTGTCATTATGGGGTATTGTGTGTAGATTGAGGGGAAAATAACTATTTTAATACATTTTAGAATAAGGCTAACGTAACAAAATGTCTAAAAAGTGAAGGGGTTTGAAACTTTGTTTCAAACCCCTTCACCGTGCTTCTACACCTGCATTGCTTGCTGTTTGGGGTTTTAGGCTGGGTTTCTGTACAGCACTTCGAGATATTAGCTGATGTACGAAGGGCTATATAAAATAAACTTGATTGATTGATTGTTTGTGTGTACACAGTGGCAAGAAAATGTACGTGAACCCTTTGGAATTACTGGATTTCTGCATAAATTGGTCATCAAATTTGATCTGATCTGCATCTAAGTCACAACAATAAACAAACAGTGTGCTTATACTAATAACACAAATTAATGTATTTTTCTTGTCTATATTGATTACATAAACATTCACAGTGTAAGTTGAAAAAGTTTGTGAACCCCTAGGCTAATGACTTCTCCAAAAGCTAATTGCAGTCAGGAGTCAGCTAACTTGGAGTCCAATCAATGAAATGAGTTTGGAGATGTTGGTTAGAGCTGCCTTGCCCTATTAAACACTCACACAATTTGAGTTTGCTATTGACAAGAAGCATTGCCTGATGTGAACCATGTCTCGAATAAACGAGATCTCAGAAGACCTAAAATTAAGAATTGTTGACTTGCATAAAGCTGGAAAGGGTTACAAAAGTATCCCTAAAAGCCTTGATGTTCATCAGTCCACGGTAAGACAAATTGTCTATAAATGGAGAAAGTTCAGCACCATTGCTACTCTCCCTAGGAGTGGCCGTCCTGCAAAGATGACTGCAAGAGCACAGTGCAGAATGCTTAATGAGGTTAAGAAGAATCCTAGAGTGTCAGCTAAAGACTTACAGAAATCTCTGGAACATGCTAACATCTCTGTTGACGAGTCTACGATACGTAAAACATTAAGCAAGAATGGTGTTCATAGGCAAAATATTCCAAATATTCTGTGGACAGATTAAACTAAAGTTGAGTTGTTTGGAAGTAACACAACATTGTGTGGAGAAAAAAAGGCACAGCGCACCAACATCCAAATGATTTCCCAAGTTTATCAGGTATTTTGCAGGAGAATGTAAGGCTATCTTATCTGTCCGCCATTTGAAGCTTAACAGAAGTTGGGTGATGCAACAGGACAACGACCCAAAACACAGAAGTAAATCATCAACAGAAGAAAATATGCCTTCTGGAGTGGCCCAGTCAGTCCTAACCTCAACCCGTTTGAGATGCTGTGGCATGACCTCGAGAGCGGTTCACACCAGACTTCCCAAGAATATTGCTGAATTGAAACAGTTTTGTAAAGAGGAATGGTCCAAAATTACTCCTGACCGTTGTGCAGGTCTGATACGCAACTACAGAAAACGTTTGGTTATTATTGCTGCCAAAGGAGAGTCAACCAGTTATTAAATCCAAGGGTTCACATACTTTTCCCACCCTGGACTGTGAATGTTTACACGGTGTGTAAAATAAAGACATGAAAACATATAATTGTTTGTGTCATTAGTTTTAAGCAGACTGTGTTTCTCTTGTTGTGACCTAGATGCAGATCAGATCAAATTTATGCAGAAATCCCAGTATTTCCAAAGGGTTCACATATTTCTTCTTGCCACTGTATATGCAGGAAGTTCGCTGTTTTCCCCCAAAGAAATCTTTCCCCGTCCCCCAAAAATAAATATTTTTATTTGGGGGGGCCCCTCCATATACCCCTAGAGAGGCATAGTAAGTAGTGTCAAACTGTGTAGAAATATATTTTAAAGGGTAAAAAAATAAGGACCCCCATCTAGTGTTCTCCCACCCAGTATCACCCTTGATATATTAACACCAAACTGGATGCCATCTCTCAGCCCAAGCAAAACTTGGCAGCTGCCTAGATGACATCAGGTCATGGATGAAAGAACTTACTGCAGCTGAACAACTGCAAGATTACGTCAATGCCCTGTTCGTGGGCCTTCCAGTCAAAATCACTGAAGAGGCTACAACTTCTCCAGAATTGTGCTGCCAGAGTCCTGACCAGGAAGTCAGCCCACACCACCCCATCCCTGCAGCACTCCACGGGCTACCGGTTAACTATAGGATTTACTTCCTCCTAGTGTTTTTAAAGGCTTGAATGGATTGAGTCCCACCTACATCGGGGACCTAATTCCTATCACTGCTCTAGCCAATCCCTACTGCGTCAAGTCCCCAAGACACGTCTCCATGGAGGACCGAGCCTTCTGCTCCCTTGCCCCTCACCTATGGAATTCTCTCCCTGACCATCTGAAAGCCACTCCATCATTATGAACTTTTAAAACAGGACTTAAAACCCATTTCTACAGAATGTTGGTCTTTTCTAGTTCTAATCTTGGAAGTCCCTTTTAGAATGTATTATTGCTGTCTCCTAGCTTGATTCTAAATGATGTTTATATTGTATTTCTAAGCTCCAGTCAAGCGGTATCAGGTGGGTTGTGCCAAGATAAGTGGTAGTCCTGACTCCTAGATGATTGCAGGGCAGGCAGCTCTGCATTTGAGAGCTGTCTACTTAATAAGGCAGTGTAAGAGGGAAGGATCCTTTCTCTGTCGGCTCTCTCGCTCACCGTGACAGGGATGGTTTAATGCTCATTGGCATCTAACAAGCAGGTGCGTCTGGTCAGACGAGGTGGGCGGAGAGGAGAGCAGGCTGGAGAGACTGGAGTTGTCTCAGACACTTCAGAGGTCCTCATCAAAGGCTCTTGGCTGGAGAGTGAGAGAGGAGGGGAGGGTAGTCTACACGTCAGCCTGCATGTGAAGCAGAGGGAAGAAGGAGGGGAGGGTAGCCCTGCCTGCCCTCGGAGCAACCTTAGTAAAACACATTGAGCGCTTGGTAGAGCACATCATTTCAAATTGTCACATCCATTTATTTCATGTTTCCAGTCGTGTTGGGAAAGCTGCTCTCTGCTGTGATTGTGCCGCTGTGTGAAGGAAAGTTCAATGCTACCAACCCTGTTTTTTATCTAGCTACTAGTATCCAACTGTTCTTTCCTGTGTAGCCCCTCTGTCAGTTATTTTGGAACCAACTCTAAACCTTTCTTCTCTTCTTTCTCCAGACCTCCCTGGTTTAATGGGTCCAATCATCGGGATGTCGCCGGATAAGAAAGCGGAAACGCCGAGGATGCAGGGGGAAAGGGTGGGACTTAGGGGTTTGTGTGGGGGGGCGGGGACTCTCCCGGAGGCAGAGTGCGGTGCAGCCAGCCCATTGGCCACCAGTCTGGACCGGGGGTCCGTTGGTTCCGGGGGCTCTGAGGACGAGGAGCTCACCAACCTCAACTGGCTCCATGAGAACCTGCTCCAGAACTTTACCCTGGGGGGGGCCCAACCCAGTGCCAGCCCCCTCTTTGACATTGAGGGCGACACCGGAGCCCCTCAGAACCCCCCCTCTTCATCCTCTTCCTCCTTGTCACAGAGGGACTCGTTGAAGTCCAAGCCTCCTTTCTCATTCTCTCTGTTGATCTACATGGCCATAGAGCAGAGCCCCAGTAAGAGCCTGCCAGTGAAGGACATCTATGGTTGGATCGTACAGCACTTCCCCTACTTCTCCTCGGCCCCCACCGGCTGGAAGAACAGCGTCAGACACAACCTGTCACTCAACAAGTGTTTCCGTAAGGTGGAGAGGAGCCTGGGAAAGGTGAGGGAACTTTGAGATGCACGTGCACACACACACACACACACACACACTTACTTTGTTTGTTTACCCTGCAAAGAGTTGGCAGTGCCTAGGTTGTGGGTTCGATTCCTACAAGGATAACAAGTTCTCATCTGACTAGGGGTGGCCGTTAGTAATCCAGCACTCGAACGGATGTCAATGCTTGATCTTTAACCAGAGAAGAAAAAATATATATATATATACTGTAATACCATTTGGTGAAATGTGCGTTGTCACAGCCAGAATGGGCAAATAAAATATCAAAAAATGCTTTATTTTTGTCTTGAAGACGACCATTAATTTGCTTTGACTCTAGTGTTGTATTTGTATAGTGCATTCAGAAAGTATTCAGACCCCTTGACTTTTTACACATTTTCTTAAGTTACAGCCTTGGATTAAATCATTTTTTTTGCCCTCAATCTACACACAATGCCACAGAAAAAAGTTTTTTCCCCCTGACTATTCTACTGGGGATCCCGAGTGGCGCAGTGGTCTAAGGCACTGCATCTCAGTACAAGAGGCGTCACTACAGGCCCTGGTTAGATTCCAGGCTGTATCACATCCGGCCGTGATTGGGAGTCCCATAGGGCAGCGCACAATTGGCCCAGCGTCGTCCTGGTTTGGCTGGGGTAGGCCGTCATTGTAAATAAGAATTTGTTCTCAACTGACTTGCCTAGTTAAAAAGGTTAAATAAAAAAAGAAATACCAGTCCTTGCCGCTGAAAAACATCCCCACAGCATGATGCTGCCACCACCATGCTTCACTGTAGGGATGGTGCCAGGTTTCCTCCAGACGTGACGCTTGTCATTCAGGCCAAAGCGTTCAACCTTGGTTTCATCAGACCAGAGACTCTTGTTTCTCATGGTCAGTCTTTAGGTTCCCTTTGGCAAACTCCAAGCGGGCTGTCATGTGCCTTTTACTGAGGAGTGGCTTCTGTCTGGCCACTCTACCATGAAGGCCTGATTGGTGGAGTGCTGCAGAGATGGTTGTCCTTCTGGAAGGTTCTCCCATCTCCACAGAGGCACTCTGGAGTTCTGTCAGAGTGACCATCGGGTTCTTGGTCATGTCCCCGACCAAGGCCCTTCTCCATGATTGCTTAGTTTGGCCATGTGGCCGGCTCTGGGAAGAGTCTTGGTGGTTCCAAATGTCTTCCATTTAAGAATGATGGAGGCCGCTGTGCTCTTGGGGACCTTCACTGGTGCAGACATTTTTTGGTACCCTTCCCCAGATCTGTGCCTCGACACAGTCCTGTCTCGGAGCTCTACGGACAATTCCTTCAACCTCATGGCTTGGTTTTTGCTCTGACATGCACTGTCAACTGTAGGACCATATATAGGCAGGTGTGGGCCTTTCCAAATCATGTCCAATCAATTGAATTTACCACAGGTGGACTCCAATCAAGTTGTAGAAACATCTCAAGGATGATCAATGGAAACATAATGCCACTGAGCTCAATTTTGAGTCTCATAGCAAAGGGTCTGAATACTTATGTAAGTAAGGTTCTGTTTTTATTTTTTATTACATTTGAAAACATTTAGGCCTATAGATAAATGCGCACATTTCTTTCCAGTGCGGGCGTTATGTTATACAAATACAGTGCCTTGCGAAAGTATTCTCCCCCGTTGGCATTTTTCCTATTTTGTTGCCTTACAACCTGGAATTTAAAATAGATTTTTTGGGGGGTTTGTATCATTTGATTTACACAACATGCCTACCACTTTGAGGATGATACATTTTTTATTGTGTATCAAACAAGAAAAAGACACAAAATGTAAAACTTTAGCGTGCATAACTATTCACCCCCTCCAAGTAAATACTTTTTAGAGCCACATTTTGTAGCAAATACAGCTTGAAGTCTCTTGGGGTATGTCTCTATAAGCTTGGCACATCTAGCCACTGGGGTTTTTGCCGGTTCTTCAAGGCAAAACTGCTCCAGCTCCTTCAAATTGGATGGGTTCCTGCTGGTGTACAGCAATCTTTAAGTCATACCACAGATTCTCAGTTGGATTGAGGTCTGGGCTTTGGCTAGGCCATTCCAAGACATGTAAATGTTTCCCCTTAAACCACTCGAGTGTTGCTTTAGCAGTATGCTTAGGGTCATTGTCCTGCTGGAAGGTGAACCTCCATCCCAGTCTCAAATCTCTGGAAGACTGAAACAGGTTTCCCTCAAGAATTTCCCTGTATTTAGCGCCATCCATTATTCCTTCAATTCTGACCGGTTTCTCAGTGACTGCCGATGAAAAACATGATGCTGCCACCACCATGCTTCACTGGGGATGGTGTTCGCGCCATACATAGCGTTTTCCTTGATGGCCAAAAATATACATTATTGTCTAATCTGACCAGAGTACCTTCTTCCATTTGTTTGGGGAGTCTCCCATATGCCTTTTGGCGAACACCAAACGTATTTGCTTATTTTTTTCTTTAAGCAATGGCTTTTTTCTGGCCACTCTTCTGTAAAGCCCAGCTCTGTGGAGTGTATGGCTTAAAGTGGTTCTATGGACAGATACTCCAATCTCTGCTGTGGACCTTTGCAGCTACTTCAGCGTTATCTTTTGTCTCTTTTTTGCCTCTTAATGCCCTCCTTGCCTGGTCCGTGAGTTTTGATGGGCAGCCCTCTCTTGGCAGGTTTGTTGTGGTGCCATATTCTTAAAATGTTTTAATAATGGATTAGAGGTCGACCGATTAATCGGCATGGCCATTTAATTAGGGCCGATTTCAAGTTTTCATAACAATCGTTAATCTGCCTTTTTGGATGCCGATTATGGGACGATTACATTGCAATCCACGAGGAGACTGCGTGGCAGGCTGACCACCTGTTATGCGAGTGCAGCATCAAAATGACCTTGTCTGCAAGGAGCCAAGATAAGTTGCTAGCTAGCATTAAACTTAGCTTATTAAAAAAAACAATCAATCTTCACATAATCACTAGTTAACCTATATAAAAACCATGTGTAGTTAACTAGCTTGTTAATTTATCATCGAATCACAGCATTCGTGAAAATCACAATCGTTGCAATAATGTACCGAACCATAAACATCAATGCCTTTCTTAAAATCAATACACAGTATATATTTTTAAAACCTGCATATGTAGTTAAAATAAATTCATGTTAGCAGGCAATATTAACTAGGGAGATTGTCACTTCTCTTGCGTTCAGTGCAAGCAGTCAGGGTATATGCAGCAGTTTGGGTCGCCTGGCTCATTGACCTGTT
Source organism: Salvelinus namaycush (assembly GCF_016432855.1). Classification (NCBI taxonomy): domain Eukaryota; kingdom Metazoa; phylum Chordata; class Actinopteri; order Salmoniformes; family Salmonidae; genus Salvelinus; species Salvelinus namaycush. The sequence goes on from NC_052310.1 coordinate 82,404,376, forward strand.
GAAAGGCCCTTTATCCCTAACGAAGACCATCATTCATTTGCCAGAATTTGACATAACGTTGAAGGTTGTGCAATGTAATATTTAGACTTAGGGTTGCCACCCGTTAGATAAAATACGGAACGGTTCCGTATTTCACTGAAAGAATAAACATTTTCTTTTCGAAATGATAGTTTCCGGATTTGACCATACTAATGACCAAATGCTCGTATTTGTGTTTTTATTATAATTAAGTATATGATTTTGACAGAGCAGTCTGACTGAGCAGTGGTAGGCAGCAGCATGCTCGTAAGCATTCATTCAAACAGTAGCTCTTAGCAATGCTTGCAGCACAGCGCTGTTTATGACTTCAAGCCTATCAACTCCCGAGATTAGGCTGGCAATACTAAAGTGCCTATAAGAACATCCAATAGTCAAAGGTATATGAAATACAAATGGTATAGAGAGAAATAGTCCTATAATAACTACAACCTAAAACTTCTTACCTGGGAATATTGAAGACTCATGTGAAAAGGAACCACCAGCTTTCATATGTTCTGAGCAAGGAACTTAAACGTTAGCTTTTTTTACACGGTACATATTGCACTTTTACTTTCTTCTCCAATACTGTGTTTTTGCATTATTTAAACCAAATTGAACATGTTTCATTATTTATTTGCGACTAAATTGATTTTATTTATGCATTATATTAAGTTAAGTGTTCATTCAGTATTGTTGTAATTGTCATTTATTGCATATATACATTATTTGGTCCTCTAATAATCGGTATCTGCGTTGAAAAATCATAATTGGTCGACCTCTATAATGGATTTAATGGTGCTCCGTGGGATGTTCAGTTTCTTTTTGTATAACTTAACCCTGGTCTGTACTTCTCCACAACTTTGTCCCTGACCTGTTTGGAGCGCTCCTTGGTCTTCATGGTACCGCTTGCTTGGTGGTGCCCCTTGCTTAGTGGTGCCACAGACTCTGGGGCCTTATAGAACAGGTGTATATATACTGAGATCATGTGACAATTAGATTGCACACAGGTGGACTTTATGTAACTAATTATGTGACTTCTGAAGGTAATTGGTTGCACCAGATCTTATTTAGGGGCTTCATAGCAAAGGGGGTGAATACATATGCACACAACTTTTCCGTTTTAAATTCTTTCAAATTTTTTGAAATAAGTTATTTTTCATTTCACTTCAAGTTGGACTATTTTGTGTATGTCCATTACATGAAATCCAAATAAAAATCAATTTAAATTACAGATTGTAATGCAACAAAATGGGAAAAACGCCAAGGGGGGTGAATACTTTTGCAAAGTACTGTATATACCTTATTAAATGTGTGTACTAAAATAAGTCATGTGAGGTACTGTCGAACTGTCAAAAAACTGTCAAAAAAAGTAAAATGCCAATCCCTAATGCTGACACTGCAGGGTGAGATTGAGACGATGGACGTCATTCAGTGGGTTTAAAGTTGTCCCTTGTGGCTCAGTTGAGCATGGCTGAGCATAGCGCTGGCAACGCCAGGGTTGTGGGTGCGATTCCCACGGGGGGCCAGTACTGTAAGTCGCTCTGGATGAGAGGATCTGCTAAATGACAAAAAAAAATAAAAAATCTAATATTGTTCAAATTAGCTGACAGTATCCTGCCTCTGAGATTCTTGGCTGTGCGAAAGTGTCATGAATCATTGGAGCGCTATACTGATATTCTGTAGTGGCAGAGGCAGTAGTGTAACATTGATAATGTGCTCACTCTGTATTTGCAGCTCTCTGTGTTTCAGAGAGCTGCAATCAACAGCACGGTGCATCAACGGCGTCAACAGTACTGTGGCACGGTGCATCACAGTACAGGCCAGCTCTCTGGGCTCAGTATGCAGGTGCTCAGTGTGAGCCCACCTGTCTGCTGAGCTGAGCGAGCACAGCAGAATGATCAGCACTGGTTTCAGATGATACACTACCTGGTGGTTTGCGTTGCCATGGTGACATTTCCTCCTTCCTGCCTGTGTGGAGGCTGGTAATTTGAGTCAAGGTTATCTCCCTACTCCTCTCGCTCGCTTCCTTCTCCTCTCGCTCGCTTCCTCTCTTCCTTCTCCTCTGGGATGAAAAAGAACACCAGGTATAGATGAGAACCGTTTACACACTTTCTCACACACACAGATGTAAAACAATATGTTCACATTTGTACATCATGGAGATGTGTGTTGTCTCAGTGGTAGTTCATGAACCTGCATATGGGATATATAACAACGTCTTGGCTACAGTAGGGAGGTTCTACAAATGCAAGTCACATGAAAAGGACTTTCCCAGTGCGTATAAAAAGCTAAACTCAGTCCAACCCTATAATAAGCCATTTAAGGACGGCATGGAATGTTTATCGACAGTTTTCCTCCCATCATGCAGTTCTCCCAGCAGGGCCTGGATTGGTAATCACATGCTCAGGTGACTGCATTATGAGTCATTATGGCAGCTAGAGAAACTAAAGCCCTGGTGAGGCTACAGTGAGAGTCAGCCATGCAGGCAAAACAGCTGTCTGCTGCTGCCTATCAAGAGGTCCTGTATGGCTTAGTTTATAGAGCATGGCACTAGCAATGTCAGGATTGTGGGTTTTATTCCCGGCCACCCATACATAAAATGTATGCATGCATGACTAAGTTGCTTTGAATAAAAGCATCTGCAAAATGGTATATATTATTATTGTTAAGCTTAGTCATGAAAGCTTTGCCAGAGTCTTGTGGTACTACAATGAGATACTATATGAATGTATCCACGAAGAAATGCTCAGTTTAAACTTTTAGCTACGGTGTTCCCCAAATGAACACCACCCAGGTCAGTCTTACTGTATTTTCTAATGTAGTGTGTGATGTTTATTTCAGCTGAATGGTAAGGGTTCTCTGTGGTGTGTGGACCCAGAGTACAGGCCTAACCTGACCCAGGCCCTGAAGAAGCAGCACTTCCCTGCAGCACATGCCTTCTGCACACCGCCTGCCTCCCCACCGCCTGCCTCCTCACCGCCTGCCTCCTCACCCCATAGACATCTCTTCCTGCAGGGCTGCTCTCTCAAAGGTGAGTCCTACCCCCCCCCCCCCCCCCCCCACCTTAACTTGCAAGAACACTTTTAGCACTCATCTGTTCTTGTGAGGCTCTAACAGAGGCTCCACTGTGACAGTGGACAAGGAGTAGGTGCAGCGAAAACCAGCAAACCTTTACACAACACACAACGCAAAAAAATAAAAAATAATAGTATTTCACCTTTATCTAACCAGGTAGGCCAGTTGAGAACATGTTCTCATTTACAACTGCGCCCTGGCCAAGATAAAGCAAAGCAGTGCGACAAAAATAAACAGAGTTACACAGTCTCTGCTGGTGATCACACCTCAGATTCTGTAGAAATATGATTCATATTAAATTAGATCCAGTTTCAGCTGTCTCGCTGCATGTCATTTCAAATTCACATGGTTGTTGCCTCTGCACATTTTCGTCATGCAACTCTGGCCGACAAGACATTCAACATAACCATCCTCTCATCTTTAAAATCCATAGCGGCCATCGAAGGCCTTTAAGTTACTATAGCGGCCGTGAATAGTCTTGTTTTTCTAACAATATTATCTGTAATATTATCTGTGTCAATATCGCAAAATGTACTTGCTAACAACCTGTTGTCGTATTTGCGTGGCTGTCATCAACCAGATGTCAAGGTGAGTGAAATATGTCAACGACAGATATGTTTGCTGCGGTCAATGTTTGATGCTGTGAAAGTCCTGTCATGTCATTGTAACTGGTACAGGCGAGCACATCAGTGGTGAAGCTCGAATGATTGCTCTGTCTCATGGATAGTTGCAGTGTTTAGCTGTATATATTCTGCTAACTAGTTGGTTGTTTTGTTTTGATGTAATTCATATGGAAACAGCTCAAGCTGCTTGCTATAGCTAGCTAACTAGTTAGTCTGTCAGACAAAAGTTGTGTAGTGGTACATTTTGGCAGCCCTCAGAGTCAACCTCAGTTGTCATTTTAACGAGCTAGCCATACAGACAACCAGCTAACCAGCTGAAATGAAGGCTAGAGTCATTTGTGTTCATCTGTTGGGTTTAGGTTATGGTTTGTTAGGTTGACATTGCCTGATTTTCCTATTATTTGACAGCTTAGCGGTCGTGTTAGGGTAGTGGAGCTCATTTGATATACGTTTACATAGCCAGCTAACAAGTTGCTTGTTTTGTCCTGTTTTCCTGATGCAATTAATTTGGAAACTGTCCCAGCTTTGTAACTAATCAGCTAACATTAGAGAAAGAGAGTGAGAGGTGAAGGAGCTGAGAGACAAGGCAAGAAGGGCCTATGCCATCAAAAGGAACATAAAATTCGACATACCAATTAGGATCTGGCTAAAAATACTTGAATCAGTTATAGAACCCATTGCCCTTTATGGTTGTGAGGTCTGGGGTCCGCTCACCAACCAAGAATTCACAAAATGGGACAAACACTAAATTGAGACTCTGCATGCAGAATTCTGCAAAAATATCCAGTGTACAACGGAAAACACCAAATAATGCATGCAGAGCAGAATTATGCCGATACCTGCTAATTATCAAAATCCAGACGAGACGTTAAATTCTACAACCACCTAGAGAGAGAAGTAGTTGTAGAATTTTGATAATTAGCAGGTATCGGCCTAATTCTGCTCTGCATGCATTATTTGGTGTTTTCCGTTGCTTTATCTTGAACTCAGTAATCTACAGCAGCATTCTAGAATTCGATTGGGGTCTAAAGGGTTAATTGTCATTTTAGTCATTGTTTGATTTCAAACCATAGAGGCCTCAATGTAGATTATCTGAATCCTCTCCTTTCTTTCTCCCCCCCCCGACCCTCTTGTTTGGTAACCTTGACTACAGAGGCCCTGCTGATAATTCTCCAATCCTCTCGGTGATTAGAAATCATTTAGAGAACCTGAAGTGTGGTATGGCAGGAGCTAGGAAACCTCCCTCTAGCCCCTCGACTGGCCACACACACACACTGGTTATTTCACTGACCACCATGCATGTTCTCTCCTCTTCCAGAGTCTGACATAGATGCTGCCACTGCCATGATGCTCTTAAACGCCGCCCCTGGCCATCACCATGCCAATCCATGTAAGAGACTCCACCCCACACCATGCCTCTTCCACTTCTCTCTCTGTCTACATCTTTTAACTACTACTCAACCCCCTTCTCTCTCTACACCTTCTAACTACTCTCTCTCTCAATTTAAGGGCTTTATTGGCATGGGAAACATATGTTAACATTGTCAAAGCAAGTGATGTAGATAATTTGTTTATTTCACTTTTGTTTATTAACAGTAAACATTACACTCACAGAAGTTCCAAAAGAATAACGATTTCAAATGTCATTATGTCTGTATACGGTGTGGTAACGATGTGCAAATAGTACAAAAGGGAAAATAAATAAACATGGGTTGTATTTACAATGGTGTTTGTTCTTCACTGGTTGCCCTTTTCTTGTGGCAACAGGTCACAAATCTTACTGATGTGATGGCACATTGTGGTATCTCTCTCTCTGTCACCCACCCGTTTTCACACTTTCATCTATCTTTTTATTGCTTTTGCATCCCTCACCCAGCATCTATCCACCCTTGTAACACATATCCCTGTCTCTCCATTGATTCATATATGCACTCAACAGCACAGTTGAAGTCCCACTCACATATTGTCATTCTAAGCCAGACAAGGTTGCATATAGACATCTCTTCATGTCAATAACCGGAAGACTAAGAAGGCGAGCACACCATCCACCGCTTCCGAGCATATTACTCGCCAATGTCCAGACAACAAGGTGGACGAAATTAGGGCACAAATTGCCTTCCAGAGAGACATCAGAGATTGTAACATTGGTATGGCTTACTCTGGATATGTTGTCAGAGTCGGTACAGCCACCCGGTTTCTTCACGCATCGCGCCGACAAACAAACATCTCTCTGGTAAGAAGAAGGGCAGGGGTGCATGGTGTAATCATAACATACAGGAACTCAAGTACTTTTGTTCACCTGACCTAGAATTCCTTACAATCAAATACCGACCGCATTATCTACCAAGAGAATTCTCTTCGATTATAGTCACAGCCATGTATATTCCCCCAAAGCAGATACCTCGAAGGCCCTGAAATAACTTCACTGGACTCTATGTAAACTGGAAACCATATATCCCGAGGCTGTATTTATTGTAGCTGGGGATTTTAACAAAGCTAATCTGAGAACAAGGCTTCCTAAATTCTATCAGCATATCGAATGCGTGACACGAGCTGGTAGCATTCTGGATCATTGCTACTCCAACTTCCACGATGCATACAAAGCCCACCCTCCCTTCGGCAAATCTGACTGACTCCATTTTGTTGCTCCCAGCCTATAGACAGAAACTAAAACAGGAAACGCCCGTGTATGGTCTATCCAACACTGGTCTGACCAATCGGATTCCACGCTTCAAGATTGCTTCGATCACGTGGACTGGGATATGTTCCAGGTAGCCTCAGACAACAACATTGACGTATACGCTGACTCGGTGAGCGAGTTTATTAGCAAGTGCATCGGTGATGTTGTACCCACTGTGGCTATTAAAACCTTCCCTAACCAGAAACCATGGATTTATGGCAGCATTCGCGCAAAGCTGAAAGCACGAACCACCACTTTTAATCATGGCAAGGCGACTGGAAACATGACCGACTACAAACAGTGTAGCTATTCCCTCCGCAAGGCAATCAAACAAGCAAAGGGTCAGTATAGAGACAAAGTAGAGTTGCAATTCAATGGCTCAAACACTAGACGTATGTGGCAGGGTCTACAGACCATCACGGATTACAAAAAGTAAACCAGCCCTGTCGTGGACATCGACGTCTTGCTCCAAGACAAATTAAACAACTTATTTGCTAGCTTTGAAGACAATACATTGCCACTGACACGGCCCGCTACCAAAGCCTGTGGGCTCTCCTTCACCGTGGCCAACATGAGTAAAACATTTAAACGTGTTAAACCTCGCAAGGCTGCCGGCCCAGACGGCATCCCTAGCCGCATCCTCAGAGCATGCGCAGACCAGCTGGCTGGTGTGTTTACGGGCATGTTCAATCAATCCCTATCCCAGTCTGCTGTGCCCACATTCTTCAAGATGGCCACCATTGTTCCTGTTTCCAAGAAAGCTAAGGTAACTGAACTAAATGACTATCGCCCCGTAGCACTCACTTCTGTCATCATGAAGTGCTTTGAGAGACTAGTCAAGGATCACCTCCACGCTAGACCCACTTCAATTTGCTTACCGCCCCAATAGTTCCACTGACGACGCAATCGCCATCACACTGCCCTATCCCATCTGGACAAGAGAAATATCTAAGAATGCTGTTCATTGACTACAGCTCAGCATTCAACACCATAGTACCCTCCAAACTCGTCATTAAGCTCGAGACCCAGGGTCTCGACCCCGCCCTGTGCAACTGGGTTCTGGACTTTCTGGCGGGCCGCCCCCAGGTGGTGAGGGTAGGAAACCATCTCCATCCCGCTGATCCTCAACACTGGGGCCCCACAAGGGTGCGTTCTCAGCCCTCTCCTGTACTCCCTGTTCACCCATGACTGCGTGGCCATGCACGCCTCCAACTCAAACATCAAGTTTGCAGACGACACTACAGTGGTAGACTTGATTACCAACAACGACGAGACGGCCTACAGGGAGGAGGTGAGGGCCCTCGGAGTGTGGTGTCAGGAAAATAACCTCACTCAACGTCAACAAAACAAAGGAGATGATCATGGACTTCAGGAAACAGCAGAGGGAGCACCCCCCTATCCACATCGACGGGACAGTAGTGGAGAAGGTGGAAAGTTTTAAGTTCCTCGGCGTACACATCACGGACAAACTGAAATGGTCCACCCACACAGACAGTGTGGTGAAGAAGGCGCAACAGTGCCTCTTCGACCTCTGAAGGCTGAAGAAATTTGGCTTGTCACCTAACACTCAAACTTTTACAGATGCACAATCGAGAGCATCCTGTCGGGCTGTATCACTGCCTGGTACGGCAACTGCGCCGCCCAAAACCGCAAGGCTCACCAGAGGGTGGTGCGGTCTGCACAACGCATCACCGAGGGCAAACTTACCTGCCCTCCATGACACCTACAACACCCAATGTCACAGGGAGGCAAAAAAAAGATCATCAAGGACAAGAACCACCCGAGCCACTGCCTGTTCACCCCGGTATCATTCAGAAGGCGAGGTCAGTACAGGTGCATCAAAGCTGGGACAGAGATTGAAAAACAGCTTCCATCTCAAGGCTATCAGACTGTTAAACATCCATCACTAACATACAGACTCAATTCTCTGGCCACTTCAATAAATGGATTTAATAAAAGGTGTCACTTTAATTAATGCCACCTTGAGTAATGTAGGATATGTAGACATTATTATCTCATATGTATATACTGTATTCTATACCATCTACTGTATCTTGCCTATGCTGCACGGCCATCACTCATCCATATACACTGCTCAAAAATATAAAGGGAACACTAAAATAACACATCCTAGATCTGAATGAATGAAATATTCTTATTAAATACTTTTTTCTTTACATAGTTGAATGTGCTGACAACAAAATCACACAAATTATTAATGGAAATCAAATTTATCAACCCATGGAGGTCTGGATTTGGAGTCACACTCAAAATTAAAGTGGAAAACCACACTACAGGCTGATCCAACTTTGATGTAATGTCCTTAAAACAAGTCAAAAGGAGGCTCAGTAGTGTGTGTGGCCTCCACGTGCCTGTATGACCTCCCTACAACGCCTGGGCATGCTCCTGATGAGGTGGCGGATGGTCTCCTGAGGGATCTCCTCCCAGACCTGGACTAAAGCATCCGCAAACTCCTGGACAGTCTGTGGTGCAACTGGTGGATGGAGCTGGTTGGTGGATGGAGCGAGACATGATGTCCCAGATGTGCTCAATTGGATTCAGGTCTGGGGAACGGGCGGGCCAGTCCATAGCATCAATGCCTTCCTCTTGCAGGAACTGCTGACACACTCCAGCTACATGAGGTCTAGCATTGTCTTGCATTAGGAGGAACCCAGGGCCAACCGCACCAGCATATGGTCTCACAAGAGGTCTGAGGATCTCATCTCGGTACCTAATGGCAGTCAGGCTACCTCTGGCGAGCACATGGAGGGCTGTGCGGCCCCCCAAAGAAATGCCACCCCACACCATGACTGACCCACCGCCAAACCGGTCATGCTGGAGGATGTTGCAGGCAGCAGAACGTTCTCCACGGCGTCTCCAGACTCTGTCACGTCTGTCACATGTGCTCAGTGTGAACCTGCTTTCATCTGTGAAGAGCACAGGGCGCCAGTGGCGAATTTGCCAATCTTGGTGTTCTCTGGCAAATGCCAAACGTCCTGCACGGTGTTGGGCTGTAAGCACAACCCCCACCTGTGGACGTCGGGCCCTCATACCACCCTCATGGAGTCTGTTTCTGACCGTTTGAGCAGACACATGCACATTTGTGGCCTGCTGGAGGTCATTTTGCAGGGCTCTGGCAGTGCTCCTCCTTGCACAAAGGTGGAGGTAGCGGTCCTGCTGCTGGGTTGTTGCCCTCCTACGGCCTCCTCCACGTCTCCTGATTTACTGGCCTGTCTCCTGGTAGCGCCTCCATGCTCTGGACACTACGCTGACAGACACAGCAAACCTTCTTGCCACAGCTCGCATTGATGTGCCATCCTGGATGAGCTGCACTACCTGAGCCACTTGTGTGGGTTGTAGACTCCGTCTCATGCTACCACTAGAGTGAAAGCACCGCCAGCATTCAAAAGTGACCAAAACATCAGCCAGGAAGCATAGGAACTGAGAAGTGGTCTGTGGTCACCACCTGCAGAACCACTCCTTTATTGGGGGTGTCTTGCTAATTGCCTATAATTTCCACCTGTTGTCTATTCCATTTGCACAACAGCATGTGAAATTTATTGTCAATCAGTGTTGCTTCCTAAGTGGACAGTTTGATTTCACAGAAGTGTGATTGACTTGGAGTTACATTGTGTTGTTTAAGTGTTCCCTTTATTTTTTTGAGCAGTGTATTTATATGTCCGTATTCTTATTCATCCCTTTACATGTGTGTGTATAAGGTAGTTGTTGTGAATTTGTTAGATTACTTGTTAGATATTACTGCACTGTTGGAACTAGAAGCACAAGAATTTCGCTACACTCGCATTAACATCTGCTAACCATGTGTATGTGACCAATCAAATTTGATTTGTTGTATTTTCTCCCATGTCTTCTCATAGTGTTCATTCGACGAGACACTTCTGCCACTGCTGTTGCCATCAATTGTTATGAATGTTAATTACTGTTGTCTGCTGAACAGAGACACTGCCTAGCCCGCCGCTTATTTGATTAAAAACACTTTCGTTTTTATCACATAACCTACTCCTACTGCCCCTGTTGCATCCTGAAACGCTCTTTCTTTAGTGTCAGGATGTTCTCCTCCTCCCTCTAAATCTTGCTCTCTCCCTCTCCTCTTCTTTCCCTCCCTGTCCCAGGTGATCCAGAGAGTCCCCTGGACCTGTCCCGGCCAGACTTGGTCCTGGTGAGCAGCGATCCTAACCAGGACCACAATTACAGCAGTATGGCCCTGCAGCGCTGCTCCTCCCGCTCCTCCTCCTCCTCTCTCGACGATGGAGGCCCCTCCCCCGGCCATGCCCGCCACAGGCCCCGTACATGCCGCGCCGGCAGTGAGGGTTTCCATAGCGACGAGGACGACTCCGACCTCGGGGACCGGGACGAGAGAGGCGGCCGCCCCCGGCCTGCTCCTCGCCGCTCCTCCTCTTCGGTGAAGCACCCGGCGGGTAAGAGGGCCCGTAGGGAGCTGACAACTAACCCAGAGCTGGATGAGGAGCTGAAGGAGGCGGCCGGGTCTCTGCTCCACCTGGCTGGAATCCGTACCTCCATGGACCTTAACAAACGCAGTGCCAAGAGCAAAAAACTGAACAGGAAATGAGGTTGTCATACTTTCCTGCCCTCAGACTCCTGCCCCTGTAACCCCTGACCCCTGATCTGATCATGTGTCCTGATTGGTCTTGGTTGTGCCTCCTTTTCTGGTTGCTGATTTTTAAGCCTGTTTTTGGTTTGACACATCCCTCACTATCCAACACAAATGGCAATAGTATCATTGACACAGGAGAACAAAGCCATATTGAGACTTTTGTAACTGGGGTGTATCAGGTGGGTGGGTCAGGGTAAAACTGGGATGTTTGAGGACTACTGAGAAGAACCATCACAAAACTGCTTGTTTCTGATGGCTTCGCTGCAGATCCTCAACTCAAATAATGTTTTGGGGGATAAGACGGGAAAAGCTTAGAGTTTTTATAACTCAAGGCGTTGCATGCTTCCTCAACCTGTATCCTCTTCCAAGAGAATGTGTGCATGTCTCTAACAAACTAACCTCTCCTCATGTTGAAGTCAGTTTCTCCGTGCTGAAGATGCCACTGTTTTTTGATAGGTGACAACCTTGGTCTGGAATATCTTCCAAAAAGAGATGCAATAACTTAAACCACTTTTTATATAATTTTTTACTGTTGGTATTTTTCCTGGGTTGATGACGGTACTGCTGTTTAAAAACAACAGATTAAAGTAGTGCGGCTGATCGTAAACATCCTTACACGGAGTAGAACGCTGGACTGGGTCCATGTCAGGATTTAATAGCAGGGAGTGGAAACGTAACCAAGGGAATGTTGGAACTGCTACTGCCATGGTGGGCAGGGGAATAAAATAAAGGTGTCCGACTGCTAAATCAGGAAGAGTCCACTCTAGTCCTACTGAGAGAAACATCATTACATCTAGATCAGGAAGAGTCCACTCTAGTCCTACTGAGAGAAACATCATTACATCTAGATCAGGAAGAGTCCACTAGTCCTACTCTGAGAGAAACATCGTTACATCTAGATCAGGAAGAGTCCACTCTAGTCCTACTGAGAGAAACATCATTACATCTTCATTGCATTATAACCTGCTCTTCCTCTGCTGGCCCCTCTAATTCTGTCATTAATTATTTGCATTTAGTGTGTAAACTGAGAAATTACATTTAATATATTCTATCCTGTCTTGTCCTATCTTATCCTATGCAAGGTGTAGTGTAGATTAATCTGGCTGAAACTAAGCAAATGTTGTTGTAACCATAGTGATACTAAGACAATGCGCTTGGCATGAGGGCGCTCAGTTTTCAATCATGTAATACTAGTCACACCTACTCGAACGTTAGTATTCAGGCCAAAGGGAAGTTAAAACATAGATGTTATAATAATGTTGTTGTGAGGTTAGATGGACAATGTTGTGAGACTTATTGTACTACTGCCCCTCCTGAATGTTGTTGGCTGACCCTGTGGCAGAGTTCAGACTGTGGTGACAGAAAAAGGCTTTGCTTTGTCGGAGGGCAAAATCAGGAAGTGCACCACTCTCCTCTCCACTGTACAGTAATGTGTTGAGGGCCAGTTGATTACATTGAGTTCAGTGACGGAAAGTACAGGATGTGGAAACAGAACTTGTGATGAGGCCAGAGTGGTGCTCTTTGGAACTTGCATTAGTAAGCAAAATGCCAATATGCCCATATGATTAGAATAGCTTTGAGTTGGTGCACTGCAGTACTGTCCTGTCATGAGCCAACTTAAGTGCAAGTTAGGTTTCCACTTGTGTTGTATCACAGGAAATGTTAAATTAAGTCACGTTAGTAAGTATATATTGTATGCAGTGCCAAACATGAATTTGTGTCACAGAAGTGGAACTACCAAGGCCATTGCAGCCATCTTCCTCTTCTCACAGCATTTGTGACTGACAGTAATGTTGTTGCCCCTGTTTCTTAGAAGCCTGCCAACAGGAAATGTAGGAGAACTCTGACCTAGTCTGATATTCAGTTTATTTTGGTTGTTCTGGAATGGGAATCGCTGTATTCTGTGAATGGTAATTTTGTTCTTAGAACTAAACTGCAGTTCTCCTAAATAAGATGGACATGGAATACACTGGTCTTAACTGGCTGTGAATAAACAAAGAACAAATGAATGGTGTCCATTTAAATTTATAATGGACTATTGAAAGGAACTTCTATCAAATAAAGGTAATTTGAAGTGAGTGGAAAGGTTACTTCCTCTCTCCCCTCTGGAAAATCCTTTTGATACTTATTTAGTTTTATTTTCTAAATTATATTTTACTGCCATAGACCACTATTTTCACTGTGTTATAGTGATTGTGTGTCTGAGAATGTACTGTATATTGCCAATGTATATTGTCTTTCGAGCGGGTGTTTTTCAATTTAACCATGACTGCCAAGTTTTTCAATGTTTTGTTGATGGATAAAAGACTATTGATTAACATTGATTCTGAACCATTTTTTTTGCCAACTGATGTTGTACAGAGAAGCAAAGGTAGACATTTCAGATGGCATTCCCTATCTTGATAGGGAAAGTTGATATAATCATCATAAAGGCGTTGAAGTTTATCTGAATTTGTACTGTTTGTTTAGATAATATTCTGACTGCCCTAAGTAGTCACACCATAGATATTAGTTGGCACCCCCTCTCCATGTTAGGATCCTGCCACATAGATGTTGCCTACACTTACTGAAACTAAACACCCACATTTGAGGGTTGCCCTGGTGTTAGTCTTGGTACCCCCATGGACTTGTGTTTAAACGTAGATAGTTGAGAACAACTTCCAGTAACTTGTTCATGCTGTTGCTAGAAGAAAGCTCTTATCAGACTCAACATGAAGATGATCCTGAGTCTCTCAGTAAGTTCATGTTTTTTTATACTGAACAAAAATAATGCAACAAGCATTTTTACTGAGTTCGTTTATAAGGAAATCAGTTAATTAAAATAAGAGGTCCTAATCTATGGATTTCACAAGGGTACAGCCATGGGTGAGCCTGGGAGCCAGACCCAGCCAATCCAAATGAGTTTCTCCTCCACAAAAGGGCTTTATTACAGACAAATACTCCTCAGCACCTCAGACTAATAAACACGACGCGGCACCCTAGGGGTCTGTATCGTCACCAGTAATGTTCACGTGACACAGTGACAGATTATGCTAAACTCAAAGCTACATACATAGGATGCTTCATTGTTTGAAAATGTGTTGTATTGATTATGCGTTTTTATTTTCTCACTCAGTTGCAATTTATTGATTATGATAAAGCGTTTTGTCGCATTGAACTAACTAAAGCTGCCGACCCAGTATCCATCAGTCGTCTGCCATGTCTGTTAGACAGACCTTTTGGTTTTTGTATGCTAACCTGTTCATAAAGTGTATTTTCACCAAAGATATGCAATTTGCATTATATAGGGTATTACAAAATAAATAAAATCTTGTTTTATCATTTTTGGGTCTGTTTGTTTTTACAAATGTTAACTTCTTTGATGAAATGGTCAAATTATAAAGACAAATCTGTCTAATAAAAGGATATACTGTATCAAGATAAATCTAATTTCTGCATTACCACTAACCAAAAATCCTTAAATGACATTGACATGGGTGCAATTGGGAAAATTATTATGCATTCAAAAACCTACACATTTGAACAACCAAAAGTGTTACAAAGTCCTTGGTTATGAAATCCCAAAAGTTCATGCTTTATTAATAAAATGTTGATTAACATCCCCACCTGCTGTTTAGAGCAGGTAATGACTAACCTTAAATGTAAGGGAGGTCAGAAGTGACTTGTAATGCAAATAATTATAGGTCCGATTGTCCCAAGGGACAAACGTCTTAGTCTGTAACATATTTTACTTCAAAGCTTTACCCCATTTGACCACTCAGTGCTAACTATGTGAAAATTGTCCAAATAATGAATTTCTACAATAAGGAACTCCGCCCTTTCTTGTGATAGTTACACATCAGGCAGTGCACTGCTCATGACTGCCAATTTAAGGCAAAAAAAACTTCTGCATGGAATTCTTCACAATTATAAAATAAAGCATATCCTACATCCAAGAGGATGTCTTACCCGATTGCCATTATAGTCCTAGATAATACAGCATCCTCTAGTGGTGAACCACTATTACATCAATGAGTTTACTTCTAAGATCAATCTGTTTTATTAGCAACTAGATAACAGAAAAATGTTATGTCCAGCATTAGGCCCTCGTGTAAAAATGTATTAAGCCTTAAGGCTGAGTTGGTAAAATTGTATTGCAATACTGTGACATTGTGTTCTAAGGATGTGTATTGATTGGCTTTGTATTGTGTGTGTGTGTGTGTGTGTGTGTGAGATCACACACACAACCCCAGGAAACATGCAAGGAATGATGGGATGCCATCTCTTACAGTAGCCATTTATGGTTCTACACTACAGCACAGAGCTAAGCTGATGTAAGAAACACAGAGCAGGGATACACACTGACTGGTGGTTGACAGTGTGATGATCATTTGATGGTAAGGGTGATTGAGCAGAGGGAATCTCACTGCTTCTGTAGTTTGTTGACAGTGCTATTGATGCTGTCAAAGAAGGAGCTGACAGACAGTGGAACAGTTAGTAGTCTCTTCCTACAGCTGAGTGTGACTGAACAGTTACAAACAATGAATCAGTAGAAGATTTGCATCCATCTGATCTGTCCCTCTTTTCATTAGAGATGACATCTGATATGACAGAGACACCAAGCTAGTTTTTTCCCCCCTTTCAGCAACTATACTAGTGCATCAGGGTTGGGGTCAATTCCATTTCAATTTAAGAAGTAAACTGAATTTCAAATTCTCCTCATTCATGAGGAATTGTTTTCAGTTTCTGAATTCAAACGCAATTGACCCCATGCCTGGGCAATCCTTGGTTTGAGGCAAAGATGGTGGATAATGAAGATGTCTCAGAAAAGCAATTTACTATTGGCAGGGGAGCAACTTGGTTTTAGAAGTGGGGGGGGCATAATAATAATAATTTTGATCCTGTTGGATAAACACGCCAAACAGCCTACCCATCGCTCTGAGACGTCAGCATGGTCCTAAAGCACACCGTTGCCTTGTTTTGTATCACATTCCAATGACAAAACTGTGTGGGGGCATGTCCCTCCCGTCCCCAGTGAAAGTTGTGCCCCTGACTATTGGACAAAATGGTCAAGTGTGTGTTCTCTCTCTTGCTTGAGCATGCTTTCCCACGTGAGCTCACGGTTCCTCCATAATCTCTGGCATGCTCACTCGAGAGATGGAACTCCCACATACACAGACAGGATGTTTTCAGTGGGAAACTGCCGAATATCAACTGGCTCTGGTATACTTATCCCCCCCACCCACCCTCCCTCGCCGAACCAGAAAAACATTTGCTTGTGAGAAGTCTCGCTTTCTCTTCCATCTCTGGTTTGAGGTTTACGTCACCATTAGGCCAACTCCCAACAGATGGCGTCCTTTCCTACTTGACATTACTAGTCCTTCACAATGATCCTTCCGCCAACTGGACTCAAGGAAAGCAGAGCCTGGTGCCTCAGAGTAGAGTATAGGTCCATCTGTGGGTGAACATTCACCAGACTGGAGTGCATGAATAGATAGACATTTGACTGAGAGGAGGTAGTCTATTACCCATGATGCCATCCAAGGTCCCATACATGAAAGCTTTTCCCCTCTATTTCACTGACATGAATCATGAATGAGCTTTGCTCAGCAATTTCACAGATCAATGATCCATACATGAGGCACTATCTGACTGTCAGTATTTTTGCCTGACAATTGCCAAGTGACTGTGTCCCAAATGACCTTTGGGCCCTGTTCAAAAGTAGTACACTAAATAGGGAATAGGGTGTCATTTGTGACACAGAGGTGTCTTGAGTGAATACACAATCAGTTTGCCACCAACCTCACAACATGTGCTCTATACAGCTGTCAGTCAGGAACTAAGTATCACGACAGCTGAACACAAAGGAGACCTCTGCTGATAAGTTCGCACTTGTGATTGATAAAGAAGTGTTTTTATTACACCGATTTACATAGACAGCGGAGCTGTGATAAAGGCCATGTACAGGAGTACTGCTGTCTGTCTATAGGATTATTTGACTGGCATTGGCAGATCAACTCATGGTTCGAATCACAGTGACTCTTGGGGTGCCTAACGTGTCTTATGGGTGCCAGATGTCAATATCTTTGAGGGGGGCCGTATTGATATTTCAATTCTCATGGGGGCCCTGTTTTGATGCCCCCTCTAGCCCCCCTGTAATCCGAACCCTGTACGCAATCATGTGTGTCAGGGGGAAAGAAAAGGGTCATCCTGTCTATCCTACAGAAGGCAATCGGTTGTGTCAGATATGTCAGGAAGACTGTAATAATAAACGTATGCCATCTTCTACTTCAGACAACACAAAGAAACCACATTGACCAAATATATTTCCCCAATATCAGATGAATTGACAAATTACCTAGATCTACTTTGAAATGGAGTAGGCCTATAGTGCATGGCTTGGGCTTCAAATCAAATCAAATCTTTGTTGCATGCCCCGAATACAACAGGTGTAGACCTTACAGTGAAATGCTTACTTACAAGCCCATAACCTACAATGCAGTTCAGAAAAAAATGAAATAAATATAACTAATAATTAAGGAGCAACAATAAAATAACAGTAGCGAGGCTATATACAGGGGGTTCCGGTACAGAGTCAATGTGCGGGGGAACAGGTTAGTCAAGGTAATTTAGGTAATATGTACATGTAGGTAGAGGTAAAGTGACTATGAATGGATAATAAACAGAGAGTAGCAGCAGTGTAAAAATGGGGGGGGGGGGGGGACAATGCAAATAGTCTGGGTAGCCATTTGATTAACTCTTCAAGAGTCTTATGGCTTGGGGGTAGAAGCTGTTAAGCCTTTTTGACCTAGACTTGGCGCTCCGGTACCGCTTGCTGTGCGGTAGCAGAGAGAACAGTCTATGACTAGGGTGGCTGGAGTCCTTGGCAATTTTTTGGACCTTCCTCTGACACTGCCTGGTATAGAGGTCCTGGATGGCAGGAAGCTTGGCCCCAGTGACATACTCGACCGTACGCACTAGCCTCTGTACTGCCTTGCCAGGCGGTGATGCAACCAGTCAGGATGTTCTCGATGGTGCAGCTGTAGAGCTTTTTGAGGATTTGAGGACCCATACCAGATCTATTCAGTCTCCTGAGGGGCAATAGGCGTTGTCGTGTCCTCTTCACAACTGTTTTGGTGTGTTTGGACCATGATAGTTTGTTGGTGATGTGGACACCAAGGAACTTGAAGCTCTCAACCTGCTCCACTACAGGCCTGTCGATGAAAATGGGGGCGTGCTCGGTCCTCCTTTTTCTGTAGTCCACAATAATCTCCTTTGTCTTCATCACGTTGAGGGAGAGACAGTTATCCTGGCATCACTGCCAGGTGTCTGACCTTGTCCCTATAGGCATTAACCATATAGGCATATAGCCCATGGCTTGGGCTTCATTAACCATAATTAACCATATAGGCCTTTAGCCCATGGCTTGGGCTTCATTAACCATATAACCAGATCCAGATAGCTGATGTCCTGAAAGAGCTGCAAAACCTGGACCCGTACAAATCAGCTGGGCTAGACAATCTGGACCCTCTCTTTCTAAAATGATCTGCCGCCCTTGTTGCGACTCCTGTTACTAGTCTGTTCAACCTCTCTTTCGTATCGTCCGAGATTCCTAAAGATTGGAACGCTGCCGCGGTCATCCCCCTCTTCAAAGGGGGTGACACTAGACCCAAACTGTTACAGACCTATATCCATCCTGCCCTGCCTTTCCAAAGTCTTTGAAAGCCAAGTTAATAAACAGATCACTGACCATTTTGAATCCCACCATACCTTCTCCGCTGTGCAATCCGGTTTCCGAGCTGGTCACGGGTGCAGCTCAGCCACACTCAAGGTACTAAATGATATCATAGCCGCCATCGATAAAAGACAGTACTGTGCAGCCGTCTTCATCGACCTGGCCAAGGCTTTCGACTCTGTCAATCCCCGCATTCTTATCGGCAGACTCAACAGCCTTGGTTTCTCTAATGACTGCCTCGCCTGGTTCACCAACTACTTTTCAGATAGAGTTCAGTGTGTCAAATCGGAGGGCCTGTTGTCCGGACCTCTGGCAGTCTCTATGGGGGTACCACAGGGTTCAATTCTCGGACCGACTCTTTTCTCTGTATATATCAATGATGTCGCTCTTGCTGCGGGTGATTCCTTGATCCACCTCTACGCAAACGACACCATTCTGTATACATCTGGCCCTTCTTTGGACACTCCAAACGAGCTTCAATGCCATACAACACTCCTTCCGTGGCCTCCAACTGCTCTTAAACGCTAGTAAAACTAAGTGCATGCTTTTCAAACGATCACTGACCGCACCCGCCCGCTTGACTAGCATCACTTCTCTGGACGGTTCTGACTTAGAATATGTGGACAACTACAAATACCTAGGTGTCTGGCTAGACTGTAAACTCTCCTTCCAGACTCATATTAAGCATCTCCAATCCAAAATTGAATCTAGAATCGGCTTCCTATTTTGCAACAAAGCCTCCTTCACTCACGCTGCCAAACATATCCTCGTAAAACTGACTATCCTACCGATCCTCGACTTCGGCGATGTCATTTACAAAATAGCCTCCAACACTCTACTCAGCAAACTGGATGCAGTCTATCACAGTGCCATCCGTTTTGTCAGCAAAGCCTCATATACCACTGCGACCTGTATGCTCTCGTCGCCAGACCCACTGGCTCCAGGTCATCTATAAGTCTTTGTTAGGTGAAGGTCCGCCTTATCTCAGCTCACTGGTCACCATAACACCCACCCGTAGCACACGCTTCAGCAGGTATATCTCACTGGTCATCCCCAAAGCCAACACGTCCTTTGGCCGCCTTTCCTTCCAGTTCTCTGCTGCCAATGACTGGAACGAATTGCAAAAATCGCTGAAGTTGGAGACTTATATCTCCCTCACTAACTTTAAGCATCAGCTATCTGAGCAGCTCACCAATCGCTGCAGCTGTATACAGCCTATCTGTAAATAGCCCATCCAACTACCTACCTCATCCCCATATTGTTTTTATTTACTTTTTTTTGCACACCAGTATTTCTACTTGCACATCATCATCTGCACGTCTATCACTTCAGTGTTAATTTGCTAAATTGTAATTACTTCACTACTATAGCCTATATATTGCCTTACCTCCTTACTCCATTTGCGCACACTCTATATTGATTTTTTTCTATTGTTGACTGTACTTTTGTTTATCCCATTTATGTAACTGTGTTGTTTTTTGTCGCAATGCTTTGCTTTATCTTGGTCAGGTCGCAGTTGTAAATGAGAACTTGTTCTCAACTGGCCTACCTGGTTAAATAAAGGTGAAAAAATAAATATATATATAGGCCTATAGCCCATGGCTTGGGCTTCATTAACCAAATATAGGCCTATAGACCATGGCTTGGGATTCATTAACCATATTGACCTACAGACCATGGCTTGGGATTTATTAACCATATTGACCATGGCTTGGTATTCATTAATCATATATAATCCTATAGACCATGGCTTGGGCTTCATTAACCATATAGGCCTTTGTTCTTCAGTCCTATTGTGGGCTACTAGCCCCCGCACAGGACACAGGCTTTTACGTTTCAATAGACTGTTCTGTACAGGAGACCCACGGGGTGTGCAGGGTTTGGTTCCAGACCAGTACTAACACACAGGTAATCGTGATGATTAGGCTACAGTAGGCTAATAATAGCAATAGTTCAGAAGGTAGTGAGTCCATAATAGCCTTTCTTGTTTCATTCTCAGTCAGTCAATTTCAGACATTACAGACACACATTCCTATTTGCAGTGGCAGGAAAAAACGGCCTACTTCGATGTGCTATTGGTGGATAGTCTTCCCATGTGATGTTCTTGTTGTCGGACGGTCGCTGTGTGCTAATGGCTCCTCCTGCAACAGTGATACGGAGCTGAGCAAGGGTTGCAGGGGCAACGCAAAAATATATATTTTTCTCGAGCCGCAGGAAAGGGTGACTTATTGCGCAATGTTTAAGAAAAAAACACTTTAGATTGCGTGCTTAGACGTCGTTCCAACTATAGAGAAGGGTTTGATTTATTTTATTCTAAACACCGCAAATGAACTCCGTCAGAGCAACCAGCAGAAGACCCAGGCGAGTGTCGAGGCCGCGCCCGGTACAGCCGGAAAGGAACAACCAGGAAAGAGGTAATGCATGTAACGTCACCGCTAAGCTAACTGGGCGCATTTTAAACCATTTCAGAAATACGTTGTTTCGGTTATTTGTTGACTCAAATTAAACGTTTGAATATAGCTATGTGGCTTTTACAAAATTAGGGTTGAAGACGTCTTTCCCGTTTGGTGGAGACGGTAGGAAACGCCGAGGCTTCTTGTTCTGTCGACAATCTCTTAGGCCGCGCTTTGTTTGGCTTGGTTTGTTCCTAGACCTTAGCGAATCCTTGCTGATCTTGACTATACTACAGGTCGTAGAAGAATGCCAGCTAACTAGCTAGATTGCTCAAACGCACCAACGACTATAATAATACACGTCTAATAATGGTTAGCCCACGAGTTTGTCATGAGGTTGTTTTTTCTATTTTTTGGTAGTCTCGCTAGTGTTTATTGGCATGTAAAAGTTAGCCAGCTGGCTAGTACGCTAACGTAACAAGAAAATTGGCAACCCATGATGACGTTATCAGTAGACAACTAGCCAGGAACTACGCCTTTGTTTGAATAGCTCTTAGGAAATTATCAAAGTGCACATTTACATACAATGATTGTTAAATTAGCACATTGGCGGCACATTTGTTTCTTTTAATTACGCCTTCCCTGTTAACTTAACCAAAGTTGCGTTTGGTCTGGAGACGAGTTGTGGTTGTGTTGGCTAACTAATATTAACGTTAGCTAAAGCAGTTAGGTAGTTGGCTCTCTAGTCACATCAAATTGTAGAGAACAATATTGGTTATTATATTCAGCATGGATAGTTCAATTAACTACATAGTAGCTGAATAAATCACGTTTAGTTGTGGTTAACGTTACTCTCGCAAACTAAATTAGGCAGTTAGCTAAATTAGCTTGACGCATCTAAATTTGCTAGCTAGCTTATCCATTTTGTCTGTGCGGCGTCTCACTACGGTAAATCACCAAGGTCTGGCTGTGTTGGGATTGACATCTGACGGGCAGACACCCATCAGCGTTGTGTCCCGAAGCGCACAGTGGGTTAGCAATGTGGTAACCAGGCATTCTTTCGAAAGATACATTGTTTACCTTTGAAATGTTATGTTATATGTGCGATAATCTCCAAAAATAGGCTCACTACCGGTACTTTGCCAGCTGATGTTTAGACAAAGATGACTAATTTCTAAATGATGGGGAATTTCACCTGAAGGGACCAACCGTCACGTCAGCAGAGTTTTTTTGTGAGTGCTAACTTTAGGTGATTCAGTTGGCTTGATAAAACTAGGTTTACTACAGTCAATTTGCCAGCTACGTTATTGTAATGACTATAAATTAACGTGACTAACTAACTTGTTGAATAAGTGACAGATAGCCAGCACTAGTAGTACAGGATAGACCAAGCCATACAAATAACGGTAGCTGAGGCAGCTTCAACATAGTCAAGGCAGCTGTTCAAATGGTGATCTGAGGCAGCTTCAACATAGTCAAGGCAGCTGTTCAAATGGTGATCTGAGGCCTCTTTGAATTGAAGAGGTGCATGTAACTTTTGCTAGCGAGGCTATATTGGCTGCGTTTACACAGGCAGCCCAATTCTGATATTTTGGGCAATTCTGAATTAGTCCATCTGCAGACCCTTACTACATGCCACACCCACTACATGCTGCGGACACTGCCATTAACGACTGCTAGCTAGGACACCGGCACACAGTGTCCTTCGCCAACGCCTGCGGAGCACTGCTTTCCCAGTTAATTGAATGTTACGGTAAGGGTAGTTGGGTTGGCTAAACTAGCTAGCTACTTTTGCGCGCCATAAAGTTATGAGCTCGGGAGGCGAAGGACACAGTGTACCAGTGTCCTTGCTAGTTAGCTACTTACCGTACTGTTAACAGAATTGCCGGAAAGCAGTACATGTCGGCGTGGACAAAGGACACTACCTAGCAGCCTTCTCCTGTGGTTATTTTTTTTTTTGTTGGGGGGGGGGGGGCTGTTGGCATCCTACGTTGATGCATTACCGCCATTTATTGTGCTGGAGTGTGGAGCAGAGACAGCGCTAGTAGCCTCAATAGCAGTGGCCACAGCATATAGTAACCAGAGTCTACAGATATGTTATTGCAATTATTAGCTAAATAGCTGCTCTAATTGGTAAAAATATACCTCCAATTGTTAGAAAATATTTTCTCCTAATTAGTTATGCTGCGTTTAGACAGGCAGACAATTCTAATATTTTTCCCACTAATTGGTCTTTTGACCAATCACATCAGAGATCCGTTCAACAAGGGAAATAGTTAGTGAACTTTGCCTAACATTAGCGAACATATTCCATTTGTTTTGTGTTAGCCGCGACAGTTTGAAAACGTTTGCGAACAGTCTGAAAACGTTTGCGAACAGTCTGAGAAGGTAGTATGTGGCGAATGGAAGTGTCTGCTTTGGGTCTAAACTGCCGCTAAAAATAGTCAAGTGGCCATGGAGACTTTCAACTGTATTTAGTAGGAATCGCCAAGTCATTTTCAGTTTGAATATTTTTGCTAAAAAAAGTCAGTAATCCTTACAAAAAGTAGTTTGTTTTTTCACTAATATTTTGGAATGTGTATTCAAATCGTTCAACTGAAATTGTTACTCTGGCAAAATGTTCACCGCAAACAGAAGCCTTGTTAAACTCGCCTCAGATCTTTTCACATCAGATCTTTTTCAAAACTGAAAAAACAATGAGTGAAATAAAGATCTGAATTTGGCTGCTGTCTAAATGCAGTCTTAGGGAAACATATGAAGTTGAATAAGAATGTTTGCGACTGGCATTTGTGACCTGGGCTCGGTCTACTTCAGATATGGAAGGGCATACACTAGAATAGAGATTAGCCCTAGGCTTCATTTACAGATTACAGGCCTACATATAGACATTTGCATTCTTCATCGGCCTGAAACACTGTTTTGTTTTTGTTACTACCACCTCTTAAACTGTTTCCAATCCATGTATCTGGTATTCAATTATATTAGATCTTCCTTTACTTTTGTACCCTAAAAACCTGAAATGTAATTTAGCTAATGTTGGCAAAATCATAAATGCGCCTCTGTTGCCAATTTCCATTGATCTGTTGGATGATTAACTAGTGGGGCACAGGAACCATGACAGGAACAATGCAGCTTAACCCTGGCTGTCTTTAGTAAGTGAACCCAGCTTCTTCTTATCAAGGTCTTTATTCTGTCTACTCCCCACCACCCCCAGGATCCCATCTCTAGTCTTGGTTTGTTCCCCAGTAATGATACATTGTTGATGCTAAAACAAAGGTGGAGCACAACCCGACACACTACGTGTCCTTTGTAGGGCTGACCCCATTTAGCCGACTGGTCGATTGTTTAGTCGATAGGCTGTTAGTCGACTGAGATTTCTTTAGTTGAGCAGTCGCAATTTTTTCGTGGTGCACAAGACACCCATCTGATTCGCGCCTTACTCAGTGGACTAATCCATTGCAGAGGCCACAGGGATGGCACAGTCCATCACTCTAATACATGTGATACTGACATTTTATGTGGTTATATTATTTAATAATGATGGTACAATGCTAATAAATATAATATAATTTTATAACATGGGCTTTCCACCGCGTTCAATATGGTTGCTGTCCACGGTTCTGAGACGTAATCTTCAGTGCGGTGTAGAATTGGCACCTTTTCCAATGTTGCTATGTGCATAATAGCAAAATGAACCAGCCTATTGGGATTGAGAACATTGCGGCGGAGGCAGCAGCAGCAGAGACGAGGAAAAAGTCCTTAAGCCCTATTCTGACAGGATTAGTTTTACTGGCACAAGACACCACAACTGTAATTTTTGTCCCGTCTGAATCTGCCATGTCAATCATATGTACTTTGCAGAAGAGTTACAAATCCAGCCAGAATAATCAACTATTTTTTGGCAAACTCCAGGGTCCTCTGATAATACTAGTCCCATGCGAATCAATATCCCTGTATTTTGAGATAAATGTCTGAGTTTGACAGGTGTTGCTCGTGGTTTGAGCAAGAAAACTAACTGATTGGACACATTGAACGAAGTGTTGCACATAGCCTATATATGAAGGCCTACATGTATCAACTTTCACAGTGAATGCTTTTGTTCATATGTTTTGTGTGTATTAATTGAATATTGGCAAATGCATCAGTAAAAAATATTGCGCATATTTAATGTAACCTTTGCTGTAAATGGATCACAAAGCAGCATACAACTGCCTAAACATTTGGAAGTGGAAAGTTCACTTTCGCATCCACAGCCTTAAAACTAATTGTAAGTGCAAGTGCACTGTTTAGTTCACATCTGAAGGCTGGGGGGCATTTAGGACGTCTTCTGCGGATGTCTAAAATATCCTAATATTTATGATCATACTTCCTCAGTTCAAATATTATGGTGACACTATACCAAAGATGGTTTGGTATGGTTTAGAAACTTGGGAACCAAGCTTTAATTATCAATGTAGCCCAGTTATCGCCTGGGCTCAATTTATTAAAAAAAGAAGGAATTACAGGGGGCAGTTTGGAAAAATCCGAATCACGTCCGAGTCATCCTCTGGAATAACGGACATTATGGGGTAATAATTACATAACCAACATTCTCTAGTATTACTAGTCCTGTGCGACTAGGGCTTAGCCTAGTTGTATAAGAAAATTGAGGATCGAGCAAACCCCAACTTGATTAGGTCTATAAATCAATAGCCTAACTGTTAAATGTGTCTGGCTTTATGTCATCCATATACAGTGCATTTTCATCAGTATTCAGACCCTTTACTCAGTACTTTGTTGAAGCACCTTTGGCAGCGATTACAGCCTTGAGTCTTCTTGGGTATGACTACAAGCTTGGAACACCTGTATTTGGGGAGTTTCTCCCATTTTTCTCTGCAGATCCTCTCAAGCTCTGTCAGTTTGGATGGGGAGCGTCGCTGCACAGCTATTGTCAGGTTTCTCCAGAGATGTTCGATGGGGTTCAAGTTTAGGGTCTGGTTGGCCACTCGAGGACATTCAGAGACTTGTCCCCAAGCCACTCCTGCGTTGTCTTGGCTGTGTGCTTAGGGTCGTTGTCCTGTTGGAAGGTGAACCTTTGTCCCAGTAGGAGGTCCTGAGCGCTCTGGAGCAGGGTTTGATCAAGGATCTCTCTACTTTGCTCCGTTAATCTTTCCCTCGATCCTGACTAGTCTCCCAGTCCCTGCTGCTGAAAAACATCCCCACAGCATGATGCTGCCACTATCATGCTTCACTGTATGGATAGGTTACCATGGTAATGCAACTCAAGTCATGTGAGATTGAGTCTAATAGCTGCGTTGTCTTCTCTTTCCTAGCAGTTGAAACTCAAAAGTTGAAAAACAACCTAGCTCGTGAACAAAACTATGTAAATAGTTAAACACAAGGATAGTCTCACTTTAGTTTGAAGTAAATTAGACCAACTTTTATGCCTGTGCAGAGCGCTTCTAAAAACAAACCTTTAACTCCGCTCTTCACTTGCGCACAGTCTCTAACCAGGCAGTGTTGCAGCTCGAAGTGGGATAGGCTGTATAGGATTCATAGTTCTTTGACTTTGCGCAATTCATTTACCAGCTATGAAACAAAATGGCAGAAATACTTTGAAAACCATTGGAGCATTTATTTTACAATGTGATCATACTTTACTATTTTTATTAACGAATACAAGTGAAGTGCTCACTCTGTGGCATCCTGACCACCCGCCAAAGAGCTGGTGAAATAGACATCTTATCCGCCAATGCCAAAATCTACCCGCAGGTGGCGGGTGTCAATTTTAGGCCCTGCGTGCAACTATAGTTTTCCTCAACAGAAAATACACTAGTGCAACACATTTGGCAGAAAATAACTTCATTTTCATCATATTTCTAATGTTAACCATAGAATGTAGCCAGCTACATTTCCTAATGTTTTTATTGAAGTTAATCTGGCATTTTACCGGACCAAAGTATGCTACACTGAGAAAAGTATCTACACATCGGTCAGAGTGCTGTCTGCTGCTAGAATGCCAGTTCGTGAATTCTCATCCAAGTGGAGAAGTGCAACTGAAGCACAAAATGAGTCTGATGCCGACTAGAAATTACAATAATAAGCATTTTTAGATCTGCGTGTACAAAACGCAGCAAGATATTTCTTAAGCGGTCTATCTTTTTTCTTTGAGAAAACAAACAATTGTGCGTTAACGCGACCCTGTAGAACACTGCTGTGCATACGCATATACGCTTTGGACTATGATAGACACTAGAAGGCTCTGTGCAACATTGCTAGA
Source organism: Salvelinus namaycush (assembly GCF_016432855.1). Taxonomy (NCBI): domain Eukaryota; kingdom Metazoa; phylum Chordata; class Actinopteri; order Salmoniformes; family Salmonidae; genus Salvelinus; species Salvelinus namaycush. The sequence goes on from NC_052310.1 coordinate 82,431,774, forward strand.
AGGCTGAACTTTAATCTGTTGTATTTCTCCCAACTTTTGTCATAGTCTGCTGATTCCTGAGGGAATGAATCCTGTCTCAATGATTTATATAAACATCATATATATATATGCATACATACATACACTCAGTTTATCAGTGACACCCCTCTAGTACTGGGCCGGGGGCCTCCTTTGTCTACAGAACAGCCTGAATTCTCTGGGGCATGGAAACATTGCTCCAATGGTATCAAGGAACCTAACGTGTGCCAGAAACTTGCCCCACACCATTACACCATTGACACCAGGTAGGAGGGGACTATGGCCTCATGCTACTTACGCTAAGTCGGACCATGCGCCGTTTTCCCACTCCTCAATTGTCCAGTGGCGTGATCGCGTGCCCACTGGAGCTGCTGCTTCATGTTTTTATCTGATTGGAGTGGAGCCCGGGGTGGTCGTCTGCTGTAATGGCTCATCCGTGACGAGGACTAATGAGTTGTGTTCCGAGATGCCGTTCTGCACGCCGTTATTTGCCTGTTTGAGGCCCACCTGTTAGCTTGCACGATCCTTGCCATTCTCCTTTCTCCTCAACAAGCTGTTTTGCCCCACCACGCTGCTGACTGGATGTTTGTTTGTTTGTCGCACCATTCTCGGTAAAGCCTAGACACTCATGCGTGAAAAGCCCAGGAGGCCGGCCGTTTCTGAGTTACTGGAACCGGCGTGCCTGGCACCGATGATAATACCACGCTCAACGTCGTTTAGATCGCTCGTTTTGCCCATTACGTTCAATCGAACAGTAACTGAATGCCTCAATGCCTGTCTGCCTGCTTTATGTAGCAAACCACGGCCACGTGACTGTCTGTAGGAGCAAACCATTTTCTTGAACAGGTGTACCTAATAAACTGGCAGCAGTGTATATTGGCCCAGAGCCATATATATCTATCTATATGCCTCTTGATAGGCTAAATCACATGATAGGCCTATGTGTGTCTATGGTTAGGCTTGATACAAACTGACAGGCCCTGTGAAACCTTCCCTGTCTGTGTGACACAATGTACACATACATAGAAGTTCTGACCCTGATGCCCTGAGGGGTAGCCTAGTTCACTAAGCCAGCTGATTTGCCATATCTTGTTTGTACAACTGACCGTTCAGGTTATTATCATTGTCATGTTGTGAATCGTTTGTACCATGTCTTCCGGGCATAAGACGTGGCTTTTTCAGACCTGCTGCATCTGAAACTACGATGTGGTTTTGATGATGTAATAGTCTTTGGACCTAGTGAAGGTCACGGATTAGAAGTTTAGTAGTCGGAAGGACTGGTCTGGAATCATTGCTGTTCTTGATTTTTTTCCCCCGTTGCCATTAGCCTACGCCCCCAAACAACTCTTAACTCTTTATTGCTGATCGGCCTGCTCCTGTTCGTCAGGCCTGGAATCTGATCTCTTCTCAGAGTTCAATAGTCATGGGCCCAAATTTGGCCCGAACAGGGCCCAAATTAACTTTTTTGTTATATTCAACCACGGTGGCAGGTAGATGAGGAAAAATCTATCAGCCGTTCAGATTGTTTACCAGCCAAAATAATTTGCCCCATAATTACATAAACTGATGACCATGCTTTGTATTGTTTCCAGAACAAGACATGTATTAGTAAGAAGTAATGTGGCATATTGCTCAATTTCATTTCATTTGTTATTTTAACCAAAATATCAGATGAGAAAAAATGTTCAGCAGCTCCTTTAAGGGCGGGAGGTTACCGTGGTAATGTGGCCACGAGGTGTGAGGGAGAATGTGACTAGTAGTAGACAGCTTCTCTTCGACATCAGTGGAAGCAGCACATTCAAACTAACATTAAACAAAACAATGTAAATAGCCAAGAAACATGCGCAAAAAACAGCCACAACAATGACACTTTGCTGACTTGAGTAAATTAGACCAACGTTTATGCCTGTTTATGCCTCCAAAAATTAATCTATCAGCGCTTCACTCAGTACGCAAAGCTGTTGCTGCGCAAGGTGGATTGTAGGATATGTATTTATTTGTGCTATAAGCAGCTATGAAACAAAACAGTAGAAATACTTTGAAAACAGCTACTTCAGCGTTTTTCTGCTAGAAATCGCAACTCGCACATATGCCCATACTTGACTATTCACAAATGCGAATGTAATGCTTGCACTGTAGAGCCCTGCAAATTGACCACATGCCAACGTGGCTGGTGAAGTAGACATTCTTACCCGCCAATACCTAAAACCTACCCGCACTTGTCGGGTGTTAATTTTATGCCCTGGTCATGAAGCTGCTGCTTGCAAAGACATGATAGAATAGAGGCTGGTTTTGTGTAGGGAGATCTTTGTAACTCATTTAAGTATATTTAGTCCGTGGCATGCAATATTCTGAAAGGCCTCTCAGCCGTGTGTAATTTGTGTAGTTTGTTTCCCAGACACACCAAGCTCCGCCCTCTGTCACTCGAGCAGTGGTTCTTCCTCACTTTTATATTCACGAGAAGTTTCCATGCTGTTCCGTTAGGTCAAATGCAGTCAACAGATTGTTCCAAACAAGAACAATGCGTCTTTCCACTTACTATAAATTGTTCTATTTCCATGATTCCAACAGTTCACCCAAGTGTTTTGATCTATTTTGCAAGTCAAATCACAATCTTTGGTTAAACAAATTATAATAATGCTATTGGATTTTTTTGGCCCATATCGTGCTGAAGAAAGAGATTGAAGACCACAGTGGTTTAGTTAGTGGGAAATGACTACAGTTAAAGGGGAGGATAGCCAATGCTATCACATGTTAAAGGGGAGATTAGACTGGAGAATTAGAATTAGTGAGAAGGCTTTTTTTCCCCTTCAAGTAATTCTATGATCAGCACACACCACCATCCATGTGTCTCTGGTCATGCTATCCTGGTCCCCTGGGTTCTATCACCTGCTCTGTTCAGCACAACTGTTGATACTCAATAGACTGGGTCACGTTCAGTTGGCATGACATGTCCTATGAGAACTCGAAGGGGAGGAGGGGTTCACGATAGTCAATGGTTTCACACAGACAGATTCATGAAAGTCACCATCGCAAGTAATAAACCATGCAAGTTATATTTTCTATTGGTTACTTTTGTTAGGTAGCCTGAACAGGTAGGCTGCTAGCATTGTGATCACTGGTCTGTGAATGAAGCCAGATGGTAAAACGTCAGTTTCATGCATATTTTGTATTTTTGTATGTACACTACCGTTCAAAAGTTTCGGGTCACTTAGAAATGTCCTTGTTTTTGAAAGAAAATCAAATTTTCAGAAATACAGTGTAGACTTTGTTAATGTTGTATATGACTATTGTAGCTGGAAATGGCCAAATTTTATTTTTAATGGAGTATCTACATAGGCGTACAGAGGCCCATTATCAACAACCATCATTCCTGTGTTCCAATTGCACGTTGTGATAGCTAATCCACGTTTATCATTTTAAAAGGCTAATTTATCGTTAGAAAAGCCTTTTGCAAATATGTTAGCACAGCTGAAAACTGTTGTCCTCATTAAAGCAGCAATGAAACTGTCCTTCTTTAGACTAGTTGAGTATCTGACGCATCAGCATTTTTGGGTTCGGTTACAGGCTCAAAATGGCCAGAAACAAAGACCTTTCTTCTGAAACTCGTCAGTCTATTCCATGTGAGAAATTGCCAAGAAACTGAAGATCTTGAACACCGCTCTGTACTACTCCCTTCACAGAACGGCGCAAACTGGCTCTAACCAGAATAGAAAGAGGAGTGGGAGGCCCCGGTGCACAACTGAGCAAGAAGAGAAGTACATTAGAGTGTCTAGTTTGAGAAACAGACGCCTCAAGTCCTCAACTGGCAGCTTCATTAAATAGTACCCCCAAAACACCAGTCTCAACGTCAACAGTGAAGAGGCAACTCTGGGATGCTGGCCTTCTAGGCAGAGTTGCAAAGAACAAGCCATATCTCAGACTGGCCAATGAAAAGGTTAAGATGGGCAAAAGAACACACACTGGACAGAGGAACTCTGCCTAGAAGGCCAGCATCCCAGAGTCGCCTCTTCACTGTTGACGTTGAGACTGGTGTTTTGCGGGTACTATTTAATGCTGTGAATGGGAACTCAAGTGCCATCAGGCGCAGGGAAGTCAAATTACTCACTGCTTCATGTATGGATCCACAGTAGGGACTCCTAGCTTGACTGCAGAGGAATGGAATGTGGCCAAATACTCTGCTGTCAGTCATAGAGATCTGAGAAGCAGGCCGACTTATAGAACTCCTCTCTGTTAAAGATCTTTGAGCTGTGCAAAGGAACTGTGGCTTGCTGCATTGCAGCCGTAGTCTGGCATTTCTACTAGTCATCGCCTATGCAGAGTTCTCAGGACTAGCTTCCATTTTATTCCAGCCTTGTCCTCTTATTTACCTGTTCTCTTTTATAAACAAGGCTACTTCACATTGTCACAGGAAACATTTTGTTGTATTGAATTGACTGAATGGTTTGCTATCATCATGTCATTGTTATGGCTGTTTTTGTGTGTGTGTTGCAGTCAGTGGCATTTTAAGATGAGGGACAATGATAAAAATGCTTCATGAGGATGGCCTTATTTCTATCACAGCATATTGGTTGACTGTCATTCATATTCCCTTCACCCAGCGCAATAAAACATCACTAGGTTTAGGCCTACTACTTGATACACACATTTTCCCTGTATTTTCCCTGTACCCGTCTTTAGGTTGCTACAATCTAGCCTATGAATGAACGTTTACAAGGTTGAGACATTTTTGTAATCAAGGTGACAGTTTCACATTCAATACCGCTTTGCACAATCTTGCTTGCATCTAGCTGATCTAGGGTGTAATTGTTAGTCCAACAGTTTCTATTGGACAAATTCAGGTATGTTTATCCCCATTCTGTTTGCTTCCGTTTAAGAAACATTTTAACAGAATCTGCGGAATGAATACATCCCTGAGCACACGCAAAGTTCACTTTAATACCAGCCACATAAAAACAGCACAAATCACTTTGCTCGTTTTGTGTGTATATAATTCCTTCTCGCATCGATCTACGCGCTCTCCTCCTCACCTTTTCCCTTCGCTTGTGGACCTCAGTGCACAACACATCAGTTGTCTGTGACTAGGCGAAAAAACCTTTCCAAGCCAAACCTTCATATTGTATCATGACCGTTAACCGCTACACACAGCCTACATCGTTGTCACGTCAGTCAACTAGAACTACTAGGACTAACGCGTTAGTAAACCCGCTACAATCATGCAGTTTAGCAGTTACACCGGCTGGCCCCGGTGGCAATAAATGAATAAAACCAACTGACTTGGAGGAGGTCCAGTGTTGGATAGTCAGCTAGCTAACATAGCATCCCACTCGGTTTGAGCCGGGTGTTTGAGTAGGCTAAACTAGGTAGCTGCATTTGCTAGCAAAGTGAAAGTTTTAAAAATATTATAATAATACAACCAAATATAGCTCTCCCTTAATTTTGGAAGAAATGAATTTGTTCAGAACTGTTCAACTATTGTCTTTCTCTCGAGTCAACTACTCACCACATTTTATACACTGCAGTGCTAGCTGTAGCGTATGCTTTCTTTACTATATTCTTTCTCTGTTCCTTTGATTAGGTGGACAATGTCAGTTTGTGCTGCAAGAGCTCTGATAGGTTGGAGGACGTCCTCTGGAAGTTGTCATAATTACTGTGTATGTCTATGGAAGGGGGTGAGAACCATGAGCCTCCTAGGTTTTGTATTGAAGTCAATGTACCCAGAGGAGGAGAGAAGGTAGCTGTCCTCCGGCTACACTATGGTGCTACCTTACAGAGTGCTGCTGAGATTACTATAGACCTTCATTGCAAAACAGTGTGTCTTTAATAAATTATTTGATATGTGAATGTCTTTAGTATAGTTTTATCTAATAAGGATAACTTTAAAACAAATGTTTAAGTATTTTATTTTTATGTAATTCACTGAGGAGGATGGTCCTCCACTGGTGTGTAGTTACTCTTTAATTGAGGTGGCGCCAGACTGGTTGGCTAGCTGTGTTTCTGTAGCCATAGGTGGTGTGAATTTCACATTTCACCTTTTATGATAAAGTATTCCATGCATCGTTGCATTTGCAGACTTATGTAAGATGGCTTACTATTCCGGATCTTCATAATTTAGACTAATAATATAACTCAATCACTGTTAGCAAAAAAGACTGCATGGCTGAGTGCATAGTGGCGTAGAGTAGGGCTAGGCTATAGGCCTGGGATGGGCAACTCTAGTCCTCGGTGGCCTGATTGGTGTCACATTTTTGCTCCAGCTAACACACCTGACTCCAATGACCAACTAATAGTGGTCTTCAGTTTAGAATGCAATTAGTTTAGTCAGCTGTGTTTGCTAGGGATGGGGGGAAAAGTGACACCACTCCGGCCCCCGAAGACTGGAGTTGCCCATTCCTCCTATAGGCTATATCAGATACGCTTCTTGGCCTTTTATAAACACATTTCATGCAATTATATGACGTTATTTTACTGGAGACAGTAGCAGGGTCTTTTTTTACAGGGTAGACTACTCTGCTGACACTGACAAACAGATCAATAAAAACAACGTTGTCTGATCCATATATTCGGCCTACGAGAAGGTGAGGCACAAATTGCCTACAATATGACATCCATCTAACCTGGAGGAAGAAATGATTGTCCAAAAGCGAACTTTCAAGTGCCACTGACCCAACAATGATAGTGAATATGCGCACTCACCGGGGATATGAGCCAATAGGATGGGCTATATCAAGGGTACTCAACTTACCCTACGAGGTCCGGAGCCTGCTGCTTTTCTTTTCTACCTGAAAATGATTTGCACACACCTGGTTTTAAAGGTTTAAATTGGTGCCTGATTAGAGGGGAGCAATGAAAAAATGCAATGGAACTGGCTTCGAGGTCCAGAGTTGAGTTAACGGGGGCTTATGCTGTTCAATCAATTAAGTTGAGAATTTTGCTAACTATAAAATACAGATTAGTCTTTTCATTGTCTTCTCTTTACAGTAATAGCCATTTGCTTTCCAAACTATGATGTCATATTGCGAAATGCCTGGTTGGGTCTGTACTTTTCATTGATGGTCGCAACTCAACAATCATCTTTGGTATTTGCCGTGCGTGCTACCCAAATTGTGTGCCCTTCCGACTGCATGCTATGCGATATAAAAAATAAATGTACAGCTTTTTCTTTTAAAAGAAGCTAATGATCATCTGTGGCCAAAGCATGCTTTCTGGTGTCGTAGCCTATTTTGAATGATTTTATTTACTTCTGTATAGAATGGAGTAGGTGATTGTTATTCAATTTACCACCTATGTCTGTATCGCACTTCAAAACAAATGGCCACTGGATTGATACAAATAATCATGATTCTGCCAGGTAGGCAGAGGCTACTTTGTAGATAACTTTTAGTTGCATTTCCATCTACCCGAAGACGTTAGGCTGTCATTGGCATCGCTAATGGCTACACAGCGGTAGACAGGCCCTACACGCACACGGGCATTCCCCTGCCTTTGTATTTTTAAAAATGTGTGTTGCACTGCCAAGTCAAACGGTTGCAAAAGCGATGTTTTGGTCACAGTATCAAAACCTGAGATATGGTTGTTTTGACTGTCCTCTCTTCTTCTCCAGATGAGGATGTCCCTGCAGATAGGGTTGTTTTGACTGTCCTCTCTTCTTCTCCAGATGAGGACGTCCCTGCAGATAGGGTTGTTTTGACTGTCCTCTCTTCTTCTCCAGATGAGGATGTCCCTGCAGATAGGGTTGTTTTGACTGTCCTCTCTTCTCCAGATGAGGATGTCCCTGCAGATAGGGTTGTTTTGACTGTCCTCTCTTCTTCTCCAGATGAGGACGTCCCTGCAGATAGGGTTGTTTTGACTGTCCTCTCTTCTTCTCCAGATGAGGATGTCCCTGCAGATAGGGTTGTTTTGACTGTCCTCTCTTCTCCAGATGAGGATGTCCCTGCAGATAGGGTTGTTTTGACTGTCCTCTCTTCTTCTCCAGATGAGGATGTCCCTGCAGAAAAGGGTTGTTTTGACTGTCCTCTCTTCTTCTCCAGATGAGGATGTCCCTGCAGATAGGGTTGTTTTGACTGTCCTCTCTTCCTCTCCAGATGAGGACGTCCCTGCAGATAGGGTTGTTTTGACTGTCCTCTCTTCTTCTCCAGATGAGGATGTCCCTGCAGATAGGGTTGTTTTGACTGTCCTCTCTTCTTCTCCAGATGAGGACGTCCCTGCAGATAGGGTTGTTTTGACTGTCCTCTCTTCCTCTCCAGATGAGGACGTCCCTGCAGATAGGGTTGTTTTGACTGTCCTCTCTTCTTCTCCAGATGAGGACGTCCCTGCAGATAGGGTTGTTTTGACTGTCCTCTCTTCCTCTCCAGATGAGGATGTCCCTGCAGATAGGGTTGTTTTGACTGTCCTCTCTTCCTCTCCAGATGAGGACGTCCCTGCAGATAGGGTTGTTTTGACTGTCCTCTCTTCCTCTCCAGATGAGGATGTCCCTGCAGATAGGGTTGTTTTGACTGTCCTCTCTTCCTCTCCAGATGAGGACGTCCCTGCAGATAGGGTTGTTTTGACTGTCCTCTCTTCCTCTCCAGATGAGGACGTCCCTGCAGATAGGGTTGTTTTGACTGTCCTCTCTTCCTCTCCAGATGAGGACGTCCCTGCAGATAGGGTTGTTTTGACTGTCCTCTCTTCCTCTCCAGATGAGGACGTCCCTGCAGATAGGGTTGTTTTGACTGTCCTCTCTTCTTCTCCAGATGAGGACGTCCCTGCAGATAGGGTTGTTTTGACTGTCCTCTCTTCCTCTCCAGATGAGGACGTCCCTGCAGATAGGGTTGTTTTGACTGTCCTCTCTTCTTCTCCAGATGAGGACGTCTCTGCAGATAGGGTTGTTTTGACTGTCCTCTCTTCCTCTCCAGATGAGGACGTCCCTGCAGAAAAGGGTTGTTTTGACTGTCCTCTCTTCTTCTCCAGATGAGGACGTCCCTGCAGAAAAGGGTTGTTTTGACTGTCCTCTCTTCCTCTCCAGATGAGGACGTCCCTGCAGATAGGGTTGTTTTGACTGTCCTCTCTTCTTCTCCAGATGAGGACGTCCCTGCAGATATGGTTGCAGAAGAATCCGGTCCAGGAGCTCAGAATAGTCCGTACCAACTTCGAAGAAAGTCTCTACTACCCAAGAGAACAGCAGCGTGTCCAGCAAAGACTAACATGGAGGTGAGTCATAAGCATGGGATGTGTTCCAAATGGCTCCCTATATAGTGAATAACTTTTGACCAGTAGTGCACTATACAGTATAGGGTGCCGTTTTGGACAGATCCTATGTATGTGGAAAGACGGCACATAATATTTAAGTGGCTACATGCCCGAGTCACCGAGAGGTGGTGGGTCATTCTGTGTCCTCAGTAGGGTCCTGGGTAAAAGGGGTATGATGTGCTTCTGCTGCACCTTCAACTAGACACAGCATTGTGGAATGTTCAGATATAAATCTGTTATGTAGAATAAACATGATGCATCTCTGACATATAGAATAATGTATCATGTCAGCTCTACTCATTACATATCTATCTGTTTGCCTGCTGAAAATGGATCTCCCATAATGAATCAGCTCACCTAACTTGGACTGAGTGCTGCTGGTTATAAATACATATTGCAAAAAGCTGTACTCTGACCTAGACTAGTGAGCAATATCAGCATTCCACCCAAAATTGTGTCTTCTGAAGCATGAGGCACCCTTTTACCCATGGGCTGAATTTGATAATTCATCTTTCCTCTTTGCATAATTAATAAGTATTTCGCTAGCGGTGGTGATTAATTGAAGAACTTGATTTATTAAAAACAATGCTTAAATATTAATACGGTTGTTTTTAAGCAGATGACCATGGTCTGTTCCATCAAAACGTGTCAGCTGTCAAGGCTTATAACAATCGATTTTTCTTTCTATACGCAGGGTGCTTCCACTTCAGCCACAGAAGACTTTGGCCATCGGGCAAAGCGTGCCAGAGTCTCAGGAAAGTCTCAAGATTTAACAGGTAAAATAATACTTTCTAACAGTCTGTTTTTGTTTAATTTGTATTTATTAGAATCTCTTTTAGCCCATCCCAGGATAATTTTCCAAAAGTCTTTAAAAGACAACAATGACGTACACAGTACAGTAAAACCAAGGACAAATGTTTTTGTGATTAACATGTTATGAGAATTGGAGGTTGAAAATGCCCCTACTCTCTGTATTGGACCTTCTGTCCATCTCCTGTTATTATTTTGGATGTGTGAATACCTCCTCCATTAATAAAGTGTCCCTCTGGTTGTGTTCATCACTAGCAGCTCCCGCAGAGCACTACCTCCAGGAGAAGCTGCCAGACGAGGTGGTTCTGAAGATCTTCTCCTACCTGCTGGAGCAGGACCTGTGTCGCGCAGCATGTGTCTGCAAACGCTTCAGCGAACTGGCCAATGACCCCATCCTCTGGTGAGTGGCTGGTTGGCTGTCTGTCTGGCTCCTTGGTTGGCTGGCTGGCTGGTTGGTTGGCTGGTTAGTTGGCTGGCTGGCTGGCTGCTTGGCCAGTTGGCTGGCTGCTTGGCTGGATGGTTGGTTGACTGTCTGCTTGGTTGGTTGACTGTCTGCTTGGCTGGTTGACTGTCTGCTTGGCTGGTTGACTGTCTGCTTGGCTGGTTGGTTGGCTGTCTGCTTGACTGGGTTGGTTGGCTGTCTGTTTGACTGGGTTGGTTGGCTGTCTGTTTGACTGGGTTGGTTGGCTGTCTGCTTGACTGGGTTGGTTGGCTGTCTGCTTGACTGGGTTGGTTGGCTGTCTGCTTGACTGGGTTGGTTGGCTGTCTGCTTGACTGGGTTGGTTGGCTGTCTGCTTGACTGGGTTGGTTGGCTGTCTGCTTGACTGGGTTGGTTGGCTGTCTGCTTGACTGGGTTGGTTGGCTGTCTGCTTGACTGGGTTGGCTGGCTGTCTGCTTGGCTGGTTGGTTTGCTGGCTGTCTGCTTGGTTTGCTGGCTGGCTGATTGGCTGTCTGCTTGACTGGGTTGGCTGGCTGGCTCTCTGCTTGGCTGGCTGGCTGGCTGGCTGGCTGTCTGCTTGGCCAGTTGGCTGTCTTCTTGGCTGGTTGATGGGTGACTGGTTGGTTGACTGGTTGATTGACTGTTTGCTTGGTTGGTTGGCTGGCTGGCTGGTTGGCTGTCTGCTTGACTGGGTTGGTTGGCTGTCTGCTTGACTGGGTTGGTTGGCTGGCTGTCTCCTTGACTGGTTGGTTGGCTGGCTGTCTGCTTGGCTGGTTGGTTGGCTGGCTGTCTGCTTGACTGGGTTGGTTGGCAGTCTGCTTGACTGGGTTGGTGGTTGGCAGTCTGCTTGGCTGATGGTTGGTTGGTTGGCTGGCTGTCTGCTTGGTTGGCTGGTTGGTTGGCTGGTTGGCTGTCTCCTTGGTTGGTTGGTGGTCTGCTTGGCCTGTTGGTTGGTTGCTTGGCTGGCTGTCTGGTTGGTTGGTTGCTTGTCTGTCTGTCTGGCTGTCTGCTTGGCAGGCTGACCGTCTGCTTTGCTGGTTGGTTGGTTGGCTGTCTGCTCGGCTGGTTGGTTGGCTGTCTGCTTGGCTGGTTGGTGGTTGGCTGTCTGGATGGTTGGTTGGCTGTCTGCTTGGCTGGTTTGCTGTGTTGCTTGGCTGGTTGGTTGGTTGGCTGTCTGCTTGGTTGGTTGGCTGTCTGCTTGGTTGGCTGTCTGCTTGGCCGGTTGGCTGCTCGGTCGGTTTGCTGTCTGGTCGGTTGGCTGGCTGATGGATTGATTGGCTGTCTGTCTGTCTGGTTGGTTGGCTCTGCTTGGCCTGTTGTCTGTCTGGCCGGTTGTCTGGTGGTTGGCTGGCTGGTTGATTGGCTGGCTGTCTGCTTGGCCGGTCGGTTGGTTGGTTGTCTGCTTGGCCGGTCGGTTGGTTGGTTGTCTGCCTGCTTGGACAGTTGGTTGGTTGTCTGGTTGGTTGGTTGTCTGCTTGGCCGGTTGGTTGGTTGTCTGCTTGGCCGGTTGGTTGGTTGTCTGCTTGGCCGGTTGGTTGGTTGTCTGCTTGGCCGGTTGGTTGGTTGTCTGCTTGGCCGGTTGGTTGGTTGTCTGCTTGGCCGGTTGGTTGGTTGTCTGCTTGGCCGGTTGGTTGGTTGTCTGCTTGGCCGGTTGGTTGGTTGTCTGCTTGGCCGGTTGGTTGGGTGTCTGCTTGGCCGGTTGGTTGGGTGTCTGCTTGGCCGGTTGTCTGGTTGGTTGGGTGTCTGCTTGTCTGGTTGGTTGGTTGTCTGGTTGGTTGGTGGCTGCTTGTCTGGTTGGTTGGTTGTCTGGTTGGTTGGTGGCTGCTTGTCTGGTTGGTTGGTTGTCTGGTTGGTTGGCTGGCTGTCTGCTTGGCTGGTTGGTTGGTTGGCTGTCTGCTTGGCTGGCTGGCTGGCTGGTTGTTGGTTGGTGGTTTGGCTGTCTGTTTCGCTGGTTGGTGGTTGGCTGTCTGCTTGGCTAGTTGGCTGGCTGGCTAGTTGGCTGGCTGGCTAGTTGGCTGGCTGGCTAGTTGGCTGGCTGGCTAGTTGGTTGGCTGGCTGGCTGGCTAGTTGGTTGGCTGGCTAGTTGGTTGGCTAGTTGGCTGGCTGCTTGGCTGGCTAGTTGGTTGGCCAGTTAGTTGGTTGGTTGGCTAGTTGGTTGGCTAGTTGGTCGGCTGGCTGGCCTTTTGGTTGGCTGGCCTTTTGGCTGGCTGGGCGCTTGGCTGGATGGCTGCTTGGCTGGCTGGCCTTTTGCTTGACTGGCTGGCCTTTTGCTTGGCTGGCTGCTTGTTTGGCTGGCCTTTTGCTTGGCCGGCTGGCCATTTGGTTGTTTGGCTGGCTGGCCTTTTGGTTGGCTGGCTGGCTGGCTGGCTGGCTGTCTGTCTGCTTGGCTGGCTGGTTGGTTGGTTGGTTGACCAGCAAAGCTAGTTAGCACTGAACCCATGACTGGCTAGTTGGCTGGCTGCTTGGCTAGTTGGCTGGCTGCTTGGCTAGTTGGCTGGCTGCTTGGCTAGTAGGCTGGCTGCTTGGCTAGTTGGTTTGCTGGCTGGCTAGTTAGCTAGCTGGCCGGCTAGTTAGCTAGCTGGCTGGCTAGCTAGCTGGCTGGCTAGTTGGCTGGCTGGTTGACTGACTGGCTGGCTAGTTGGTTGGCTGTCCTTTTGGTTGGCTGGCTGGCTGGCCTTTTGGTTGGCTGGCCTTTTGGTTGGCTGGCTGGCTGGCTAGTTGGCTGGCTGGCTGGCCGGCCGGCCTCTTGGCTGGCTGGCTGGCCGGCCTCTTGGCTGGCTGGCTGGCCGGCCTCTTGGCTGGCTGGCTGGCCGGCCTCTTGGCTGGCTGGCTGGCCGGCCTCTTGGCTGGCTGGCTGGTCGGCCTTTTGGTTGGTTGGCTGGCGGTCTGGCTTGCTGCTTGGCTGGCTGCTTGGCTAGTTGGCTGGCTGGTGAGACACTGTCTCATTCTGTCTGTCATTCTGTCTGTCTGGATGGTGAGACCATAGAAATCGAATCTATTGATTGATTGGACTTCACCTTTTAAGTCGATGGCATAATAGGTGGACTGTTAGCTATTCCGAGTGTACCCATAGGTGCAAAGCTAGGTTGAAGATAAAAGGTTAAGACGAGGATTCTAATGTCCTGTAATGCTTTACATAAATTAGGAAGAATTGTAAACAATGGGACCAGCAATGCTAGTTAGCACTGAACCCACAACTATTTTCAAATGCTTCCGCATGGAATTGTTAGGTTGTCCTAATTTGGGTGTCTTCAACCAAATGTAACGGATCCAATCTGGAACACACACTGTCTTTCCCCTCCTGCGCCCCACAGTGTGTTATCGCTTGAAGTTAGCCTGTCTTATGGTGTCCTGTCTGGCTGTGCCTTGCTTTGCTTCACAGGAAGAGGCTGTACATGGAGGTGTTTGAGTACACGCGTCCCATGATGCATCCTGAGGCGGGGAAGTTCTTCCAGATTAACCCAGAAGAGTACGAGCAGCCCAACCCGTGGAAGGAGAGCTTTCAGCAGCTGGTAGGACAACGACCCCATGACCTCTTTTCCCACACTGTCCTTACTGTTACTCACTCACCTCTGACCTATGGAAACCCTCACTGTCACTCAACCATATAGATACTCCTACTGCTGCTAAAACAGTCAACAGCTTGTACAGACATATGAATGCAAGAACACTGTGGAGTCCCAGTAATTCTATTTGTTTATTTTATTATTTAACCTTTATTTAACTTGGCAAGTGAAGTTCCAGTGGAGTGACATAACTTGATTGCTGTGATTCTAGAAGTAATCCCACCATTAGTATTACTGTGCTATAATAATGGCCAGATTCATTGACGTTTTTTTGTTTTTGTTTACAGTATAAAGGAGCACATGTGAAGCCAGGCTTCGCAGAACACTTCTACAGTAATCCTGCCAGATACAAAGGAAGAGAGAACATGCTTGTAAGTGTGTTTGTTTGAGAGAGTTTAAGGGCCAGTTTCCTTGAAACCGATTAAGCCTAGTCCTGGACTAAAATGTACACTGAATGAAGAATCTTCATTGCCTAAGCTTTAGAGTAATGGGAGTGCTTGTAGAGAGGACGACTGGCTACTATTCTGAACTTTGTATGGTGAGCTTTCTGGCACCCAGAGCTGCTGAGGTGTCTCCCAAGTGGGTGCTTCAGAGTGGAAGAGAAAGTCCAGTGGCTATAAGAGTCAGGCTGGTTCCCAGACTTGCCCTCTACAAGATCAGCAGCAGACTCCATCACCATCCTCTGACCAGCATTCTCCACTCAAGACATTAGCTGACCCTCTCCATCTTCAGAAGATGCAGCTTTCAAAGACCTGGCCTCTATTGGTTGACCTGGCCTCTACTGGTTGACCTGTCATGATATATTGCTTGTTTGTTTTTTGCTCTTGAAGCACTTCGAGATTCTATGAAAAGCGCTATAGAAATTTAATTTATTTGTATTGATATAGGCTTAACTTTTTAGTTCAGGACTAGGCTTTTTAATCTGTGAGTTGTTATTGAGTGATTGGTCATCATGAGTTCACTGTGACTTCGCTGTAACACACTTCTCTATGGTGCCTCTTCCTCAGTACTATGACACCATCGAGGATGCCCTGGGAGGTGTTCAGGAGGCCCACTTTGACGGCCTCATATTCGTACACTCTGGGGTCTACACTGATGAGTGGATTTACATTGAATCGCCCATCACAATGATCGGAGCTGGTACGTATTAATTCTGTTCATTGTTTTCTCTACCGTACACCGTCTGTTCCCCGTCTATATACTAGAGGTCGACCGATTATGATTTTTCAACGCCGATACCGATTATTGGAGGACCAAAAAAAGCCGATATCGACCAATTAAAATTAGTTTTTTATCAATTAAAATATATAAAATATTTTTATTTTTTATTTATTTGTAATAATGACAATTACAACAATACTGAATGAACACTTATTTTAACTTAATATAATACATGAATAAAATCTATTTAGCCTCAAATAAATAATGAAACATGTTCAATTTGGTTTAAATAATGCAAAAACAAAGTGTTGGAGAAGAAAGTAAAAGTGCAATATGTGCCATGTAAAAAAGCTAACGTTTAAGTTCCTTGCTCAGAATATGAGAGCATATGAAAGCTGGTGGTTCCTTTTTAACATGAGTCTTCAATATTCCTAGGCAAGAAGTGATAGGTTTTAGTTATTATAGGAATTATAGGACTATTTTTCTCTATACCATTTGTATTTCATATACTTTTGACTATTGGATGTTCTTATAGGCACTTTAGTATTGCCAGTGTAACAGTATAGTTTCCGTCCCTCTCCTCACCCCTCCCTGGGCTCGAACCAGGAACACATCGACAACAGCCACCCTCGAGCATTGTTACCCATCACTCCACAAAAGCCGCGGCCCTTGCAGAGCAAGGGGAACAACTACTTCAAGGTCTCAGAGCGAGTGACGTCACCGATTTGAAAAGCTATTAGCGCGCACCCCGCTAACTAGCTAGCCATTTCACATCGGTTACACCAGCCTAATCTCGGGAGTTGAAGTCATAAACAGCTCAATGCTTGAAGCACAGCGAAGAGCTGCTGGCACACGCATGAAAGTGCTGTTTGAATGAATGCGTACAAGCCTGCTGCTGCCTACCACCGCTCAGACTGCTATATCAAATCATAGACTTAATTATAACATAATAACACACAGAAATACGAGCCTTAACCTCTCTTGGGTAGAGGGCAGTATTTTCACGTCCGGATGAAAAGCGTGCCCAAAGTAAACTGCCTGTTACTCAGGCCCAGAAGATAGGATATGCATATAATTGGTAGATTTGGATAGAAAACACTCTAAAGTTTCTAAAACTGTTAAAATGATGTCTGAGTATAACAGAACTGATATGGCAGGTGAAACCCCGAGGACAAACCATCCCCCCCAAAAAATAATTCAGCCTACCAAAAGTTGTCACTTTTATTATAAGGTGAAATCCTCCCAGATTGCAGTTCCTAGGGCTTACACTAGATGTCAACAGTCTTTAGCAAGAGTTTCATGCTGATTTTTGGAAAAATGAGCCAGGAATTGTAGTTTTTCTAGGTGGCTCCCATTTTGGCTGTAGTGTTTCCAAGCGCGCGTGGGTGAGAGCGCGTTCTTTGGTATTTTTCTCCGGTAAAGACAATAACAATTCTCTGTCTTAAATGTTATCGTTTATTTACGTTTTAGGGTACCTAAGGTTTGATTATAAATGTTGTTTGACTTGTTTGGAAAAGTATATTGGTAACGTTTGGGATTCATTTTGTATGCATTTTGATGGAGGAAAACTTGGTGGATTATTGACTCAAGCGCGTAAGCTAAACCGAGTTTTTATGGATATAAAGTACATTATCGAACAAAAGGACCATTTGTGATGTAACTGGGACCTTTTGGAGTGCCAACAGAAGAAGATCATCAAAGGTAAGGCATTTATTATATCGCTATTTCTGACTTTCGTGGCGCACCTGCCTGGTTGAAATATGTTTTTCATGCTTTTGTATGTGGGGCGCTGTCCTCAGATAATCGCATGGTGTGCTTTCGCCGTAAAGCCTTTTTGAAATCTGACACAGCAGCTGGATTAACAAGAAGTTAAGCTTTATTTTGATGAATTACACTTGTGATTTTATGGAAGTTAAATATTTATAATTCTGTAGTTTGAATTTCGCGCTCTGCAATTTCACAGGATGTTGGCCAGGTGGGACGCTACTGTCCCACCTGCCCGTAAGAAGTTAATATGGTCAAATCCGGAAATGATCATTTCCGTATTCCGTATTTCCGTATTTTAAACCGTTCCGTATTTTATCTAACGGGTGGCATCCCGAAGTCTACATATTGCTGTTACATTGTACTATCTTCAATGTCATAATTATTTACAATTCTGGCAAATTAATTTCGGTCTTTGTTGGGAATAAATGGTCTTCACACAGTTCGGAGCCAGGTGGCCCAAACTGCTGCATATTCCCCGACTGCTTGCACGGAACGCAAGAAAAGTGAGACAATTTCCCTAGTTAAAAGAAATTAATGTTAGCAGGCAATATTAACTAAATATGCAGGTTTAAAAAATATATACTTGTGTATTGATTTTAAAGAAAGGCATTGATGTTTATGGTTAGGTACATTTGTGCAACTACAGTGCTTTTTTTGCGAATGCGCTTGTTAAATCATCACCCGTTTGGCGAAGTAGGCTGTGATTCGATGAGAAATTAACAGGCACCGCATCGATTATATGCAACGCAGGACACGCTAGATAAACTAGTAATATCATCAACCATGTGTAGTTAACTAGTGATTACGTTAAGATTGATTGTTTTTTATAAGATAAGTTTAATGCTAGCTAGCAACTTACCTTGGCTTCTTGCTGCCCTCGCGTAACAGGTAGTCAGCCTGCCACGCAGGCTCCTCGTGGAGTGCAATGTAAGGCAGGTGGTTAGAGCGTTGGACTAGTAATCGGAAGGTTGCCAGATCGAATCCCCTGAGCTGACAAGGTAAACATCTGTCGTTCTGCCCCTGAACAAGGCAGTAAACCCACCGTTCCTAGGCCATCATTGAAAATAAGAATGTGTTAAAGTTGTAAAAAAAAATACCGATTTGTTATGAAAACTTGAAATCGGCCCTAATTAATCGGCCATTCCGATTAATCGGTCAACCTCTACTATCTACTCCACTTGACCTTGCAACATGGTTCATTGACTATCTTTGCTGGACACTTGTAGCCCATTGTTGTCTTTTGCCCTGCCCTTTTAACCCCCAATGCTGTATTTTTTTCAACAGCATCTGGTAAAGTAGCAGACAAAGTGATCATTGAGAACACCAGAGACTCAACGTTTGTCTTCATGGAGGGCTCAGAGGATGCATACGTCGGCTACATGACCATCAAGGTGAGGTCTTATCCATGACTTACATAATATGGGCCTAGCTGACTGTTGGTGTATGCCTGGACTCAACAGTGGTCCAAATCATATTGACTCTGTACTGTGGTCCTCATCATATTGTCATATTGGCTCTGTACAGTGGTCCTCATCATATTGTCATATTTACTCTGTACATTGATCGTCATGTTGTCATATTGACTCTGTACAGTGGTCCTCATCATATTGTCATATTGGCTCTGTACAGTGGTCCTCATCATATTGTCATATTGGCTCTGTACAGTGGTCCTCGTCATATTGGCTCTGTACAGTGGTCCTCATTATGTTGTCATATTCACTCTGTACAGTGGTCCTCATCATATTGTCATATTGGCTCTGTACAGTGATCCTCATATTATCATATTGACTCTGTACTGTGGTCCTCATCCTATTGACTCTGTACAGTGATCCTCATGTTGTCATATTGACTCTGTACAGTGGTCCTCATCATATTGTCATATTCACTCTGTACTGTGGTCCTCATCATATTGTCATATTGACTCTGTACAATGGTCCTCATTATATTGCCATATTGTCTCTGTACTGTGGTCCTCATCATATTGTCATATTGACTCTGTACAGTGGTCCTCATCATATTGTCATATTGACTCTGTACAGTGGTCCTCATTATATTGTCATATTGACTCTGTACAGTGGTCCTCATCATATTGTCATATTCACTCTGTACAGTGGTCCTCATCATATTGTCATATTCACTCTGTACAGTGGTCCTCATCATATTGTCATATTCACTCTGTACAGTGGTCCTCATCATATTGTCATATTCACTCTGTACTGTGGTCCTCATATTGTCATATTGACTCTGTACAGTGGTCCTCATATTGTCATATTCACTCTGTACTGTGGTCCTTGTCATATTGGCTCTGTACAGTGGTCCTCATCATATTGTCATATTGGCTCTGTACAGTGGTCCTCATCATATTGTCATATTGGCTCTGTACAGTGGTCCTCATATTGTCATATTCACTCTGTACAGTGATCCTCATCATATTGTCATATTGTCTCTGTACTGTGGTCCTCATCATATTGTCATATTGGCTCTGTATGTTGGTCCTCATATTGGCTCTGTACAGTGGTCCTCATATTGGCTCTGTACAGTGGTCCTCATATGGTCATATTGGCTCTGTACAGTGGTCCTCATATTGTCATATTGACTCTGTACAGTGGTCCTCATATTGTCATATTCACTCTGTATTGTGGTCCTTGTCATATTGGCTCTGTACAGTGGTCCTCATCATATTGTCATATTGGCTCTGTACAGTGGTCCTCATCATATTGTCATATTGGCTCTGTACAGTGGTCCTCATATTGTCATATTCACTCTGTACAGTGATCCTCATCATATTGTCATATTGGCTCTGTACTGTGGTCCTCATCATATTGTCATATTGGCTCTGTATGTTGGTCCTCATATTGGCTCTGTACAGTGGTCCTCATATTGGCTCTGTACAGTGGTCCTCATATTGTCATATTGGCTCTGTACAGTGGTCCTCATATTGTCATATTGGCTCTGTACAGTGATCATCATGTTGTCATATTCACTCTGTACAGTGGTCATCATCATATTGTCATATTCACTCTGTACTGTGGTCCTCATTATGTTGTCATATTGACTCTGTACAGTGGTCCTCATATTGTCATATTGGCTCTGTACTGTGGTCCTCATATTGTCATATTGACTCTGTACTGTGGTCCTCATATTGTCATATTGACTCTGTACAGTGGTCCTCATCATGTTGTCATATTGGCTCTGTACTGTGGTCCTCATCATATTGTCATATTCACTCTGTACAGTGGTCCTCATCATATTGTCATATTCACTCTGTACAGTGGTCCTCATCATATTGTCATATTCACTCTGTACAGTGGTCCTCATCATATTGTCATATTCACTCTGTACAGTGGTCCTCATCATATTGTCATATTGGCTCTGTACAGTGGTCCTCATCATATTGTCATATTCACTCTGTACAGTGGTCCTCATATTGTCATATTCACTCTGTACATTGGTCCTCATCATATTGTCATATTGGCTCTGTACAGTGGTCCTCATCATATTGTCATATTGGCTCTGTACAGTGGTCCTCATCATATTGTCATATTGGCTCTGTACTGTGGTCCTCATCATATTGTCATATTGGCTCTGTATGTTGGTCCTCATATTGGCTCTGTACAGTGGTCCTCATATTGTCATATTGGCTCTGTACAGTGGTCCTCATATTGTCATATTGGCTCTGTACAGTGATCATCATGTTGTCATATTCACTCTGTACAGTGGTCATCATCATATTGTCATATTGGCTCTGTATGTTGGTCCTCATATTGGCTCTGTACAGTGGTCCTCATATTGTCATATTGGCTCTGTACAGTGGTCCTCATATTGTCATATTGGCTCTGTACAGTGATCATCACGTTGTCATATTCACTCTGTACAGTGGTCATCATCATATTGTCATATTGGCTCTGTACTGTGGTCCTCATCATATTGTCATATTGGCTCTGTACTGTGGTCCTCATCATATTGGCATATTGGCTCTGTACAGTGGTCCTCATATTGTCATATTGGCTCTGTACAGTGGTCCTCATTATATTGTCATATTGGCTCTGTACAGTGGTCCTCATATTGTCATATTGGCTCTGTACGGTGGTCCTCATATTGTCATATTGGCTCTGTACGGTGGTCCTCATTGTCATATTGGCTCTGTACAGTGGTCCTCATCATGTTGTCATATTGGCTCTGTACGGTGGTCCTCATCATGTCGTCATATTGGCTCTGTACGGTGGTCCTCATCATGTTGTCATATTGGCTCTGTACGGTGGTCCTCATATTGTCATATTGGCTCTGTACAGTGATCCTCATGTTGTCATATTCACTCTGTACTGTGGTCCTCGTCATATTGGCTCTGTACAGTGGTCCTCATATTGTCATATTGGCTCTGTACGGTGGTCCTCATATTGGCTCTGTACAGTGGTCCTCATATTGTCATATTGGCTCTGTACAGTGGTCCTCATCATGTTGTCATATTGGCTCTGTACGGTGGTCCTCATCATGTCGTCATATTGGCTCTGTACGGTGGTCCTCATCATGTTGTCATATTGGCTCTGTACGGTGGTCCTCATCATGTTGTCATATTGGCTCTGTACGGTGGTCCTCATCATGTTGTCATATTGGCTCTGTACGGTGGTCCTCATCATGTTGTCATATTGGCTCTGTACGGTGGTCCTCATCATGTTGTCATATTGGCTCTGTACGGTGGTCCTCATCATATTTGCTCTGTACAGTGGTCCTCATATTGTCATATTGGCTCTGTACAATGGTCCTCATATTGTCATATTGGCTCTGTACAGTGATCCTCATGTTGTCATATTCACTCTGTACTGTGGTCCTCGTCATATTGGCTCTGTACTGTGGTCCTCATTATGTTGTCATATTGACTCTGTACAGTGGTCCTCATCATATTGTCATATTGGCTCTGTACTGTGGTCCTCATATTGTCATATTGACTCTGTACTGTGGTCCTCATCATGTTGTCATATTGACTCTGTACTGTGGTCCTCATCATGTTGTCATATTGGCTCTGTACAGTGGTCCTCATCATGTTGTCATATTGGCTCTGTACTGGGGTCCTCATCATATTGTCATATTGGCTCTGTACTGTGGTCCTCATCATATTGGCATATTGGCTCTGTACTGTGGTCCTCATCATATTGGCATATTTGCTCTGTACAGTGGTCCTCATATTGGCATATTGGCTCTGTACAGTGGTCCTCATTATATTGTCATATTGGCTCTGTACAGTGGTCCTCATATTGTCATATTGGCTCTGTACGGTGGTCCTCATATTGTCATATTGGCTCTGTACAGTGGTCCTCATATTGTCATATTGGCTCTGTACAGTGGTCCTCATCATGTTGTCATATTGGCTCTGTACGGTGGTCCTCATCATGTCGTCATATTGGCTCTGTACGGTGGTCCTCATCAGGTTGTCATATTGGCTCTGTACGGTGGTCCTCATCATGTTGTCATATTGGCTCTGTACGGTGGTCCTCATCATGTTGTCATATTGGCTCTGTACGGTGGTCCTCATCATATTTGCTCTGTACAGTGGTCCTCATATTGTCATATTGGCTCTGTACAATGGTCCTCATATTGTCATATTGGCTCTGTACAGTGATCCTCATGTTGTCATATTCACTCTGTACTGTGGTCCTCGTCATATTGGCTCTGTACTGTGGTCCTCATAATGTCATATTGACTCTGTACAGTGGTCCTCATCATGTTGTCATATTGGCTCTGTACTGTGGTCCTCATCATATTGTCATATTGGCTCTGTACTGTGGTCCTCATCATATTGGCATATTGACTCTGTACTGTGGTCCTCATCATATTGGCATATTGGCTCTGTACAGTGGTCCTCATATTGGCATATTGGCTCTGTACAGTGGTCCTCATATTGGCATATTGGCTCTGTACAGTGGTCCTCATCATGTTGTCATATTGGCTCTGTATGGTGGTCCTCATCATATTTGCTCTGTAAGGTGGTCCTCATATTGTCATATTGGCTCTGTACAGTGGTCCTCATATTGTCATATTCACTCTGTACTGTGGTCCTCGTCATATTGGCTCTGTACTGTGGTCCTCATAATGTCATATTGACTCTGTACAGTGGTCCTCATCATGTTGTCATATTGGCTCTGTACTGTGGTCCTCATCATATTGTCATATTGGCTCTGTACTGTGGTCCTCATCATATTGGCATATTGGCTCTGTACAGTGGTCCTCATATTGGCATATTGGCTCTGTACAGTGGTCCTCATATTGGCTCTGTACAGTGGTCCTCATCATGTTGTCATATTGGCTCTGTACGGTGGTCCTCATCATATTTGCTCTGTACGGTGGTCCTCATATTGTCATATTGGCTCTGTACAGTGGTCCTCATATTGTCATATTGGCTCTGTACAGTGGTCCTCATATTGTCATATTGGCTCTGTACGGTGGTCCTCATCATGTCATATTGGCTCTGTACGGTGGTCCTCATCATGTTGTCATATTGGCTCTGTACGGTGGTCCTCATCATATTTGCTCTGTACGGTGGTCCTCATATTGTCATATTGGCTCTGTACAGTGGTCCTCATATTGTCATATTGGCTCTGTACAGTGGTCCTCATATTGTCATATTGGCTCTGTACAATGGTCCTCATATTGTCATATTGGCTCTGTACAGTAATCCTCATGTTGTCATATTCACTCTGTACTGTGGTCCTCGTCATATTGGCTCTGTACTGTGGTCCTCATAATGTCATATTGACTCTGTACAGTGGTCCTCATCATGTTGTCATATTCACTCTGTACAGTGGTCCTCATCATATTGTCATATTCACTCTGTACAGTGGTCCTCATTATATTGTCATATTCACTCTGTACGGTGGTCCTCATCATATTGTCATTGGCTCTGTACTGTGGTCCTCATCATATTGTCATATTGGCTCTGTACTGTGGTCCTCATCATATTGTCATATTGGCTCTGTATGTTGGTCCTCATATTGGCTCTGTACAGTGGTCCTCATATTGTCATATTGGCTCTCATCAGTTGTGGATGTTAGTCAAATGTTAGGACTACGATAGGAGTCATTCATATGTAATAAACTAACTCCCTTATGTTTGTCTGCCTTTCTTAGTTTAATCCTGATGATAAATCTGCCCAGCACCACAATGCCCACCACTGTCTGGAGATTACAGTCAACTGCAGTCCCATCATTGACCACTGTATCATACGCAGCACTTGCACAGGTACCTTACAACACAATGTCTCCATCTCTCCACAAACCTACCTGCCTTTCACTAAGCATAGTTTTAGCATCTCAGCCCTCCCTGCCTTTCACTAAGCATAGTTTTAGCATCTCAGACCTACCTGCCTTTCACCTAGCATAGTTTTAGCATCTCAGACCTACCTGCCTTTCACTAAGCATGGTTTTAGCATCTCAGACCTACCTGCCTTTCACTAAGCATAGTTTTAGCATCTCAGCCCTCCCTGCCTTTCACTAAGCATAGTTTTAGCATCTCAGCCCTACCTGCCTTTCACCTAGCATAGTTTTAGCATCTCAGCCCTCCCGGCCTTTCACCTAGCATAGTTTTAGCATCTCAGCCCTCCCGGCCTTTCACCTAGCATAGTTTTAGCACCTCAGCCCTACCTGCCTTTCACTAAGCATAGTTTTAGCATCTCAGCCCTACCTGCCTTTCACCTAGCATAGTTTTAGCATCTCAGACCTACCTGCCTTTCACCTAGCATAGTTTTAGCATCTCAGACCTACCTGCCTTTCACCTAGCATAGTTTTAGCATCTCAGACCTACCTGCCTTTCACCTAGCATAGTTTTAGCATCTCAGACCTACCTGCCTTTCACCTAGCATAGTTTTAGCATCTCAACCCTCCCTGCCTTTCACCTAGCATAGTTTTAGCATCTCAACCCTCCCTGCCTTTCACCTAGCATAGTTTTAGCATCTCAGCCCTACCTGCCTTTCACCTAGCATAGTTTTAGCATCTCAGACCTACCTGCCTTTCACCTAGCATAGTTTTAGCATCTCAGCCCTCCCGGCCTTTCACCTAGCATAGTTTTAGCATCTCAGCCCTCCCTGCCTTTCACCTAACATAGTTTTAGCATCTCAGCCCTACCTGCCTTTCACTAAGCATAGTTTTAGCATCTCAGCCCTACCTGCCTTTCACCTAGCATAGTTTTAGCATCTCAGCCCTCCCGGCCTTTCACCTAGCATAGTTTTATTATCTCAGACTGACCTGCCTTTCACTAAGCATAATTTTAGCATCTCAGACCTACCTAGTGCAGTCTAATTTTCATGACACCTAAATGTATTATAATGATCATAGCTCATAGGGCGATATTTTGACAGTGTCTTCCACACATGGAATTGAGACAGTGGGTGGGTATCTGTCTGAAGTGTAGTGGATACACCGGGCTCTACCATGCTCACCTGGCTGGCTCTACACCTGTTGGTTTCAGTGGGCTCAGCGGTCTGTGTGAGCGGCCAGGGCGCTTGTCCCACCATCAAACACTGCAACATCAGCGACTGTGAGAACGTGGGGCTTTACATCACTGACCATGCACAGGTAGGTAACGCACACCACTCTTTCCATATGGCACTTGATTACTCAAATCATCCCATTTCCAAGACTGTGCTGTGCAACTCTGCAACTCATTATTTGTTCCCAGGGAATCTACGAGGACAATGAGATCTCCAACAACGCTCTGGCAGGGATCTGGGTGAAAAACCATGGCAACCCTATCATCAGACGGAACCACATCCACCACGGCAGAGACGTGGGCGTCTTCACCTTCGACCACGGCATGGTGAGATGACACTATTGTTCTGGTCTGGCTACATTAGGGTTGCAAAAGGTCGGGAATTTGGGGAATTTTGCTTATAACAGTTAAACTATCCCCAATTCAATGGAATTGTAACCCTCTGCATGCACAGTGCACTCTTCCATCACATGTACAGCTGATTCTCAAGATCTTGCACACTAATGAGATGCTATTGAGCCCACACTACTACCCTGTCGGAGCAAAGGACTACATGCTTTCTGGTAAGTTTTGATTACACTACTGGGTGGGGTGAATATATATCATATGACGTATGTCATTTTTTTGTTAATTAGCAAATAGTAGCTAACTTGTTTCTAACTTGTTAACAGTTTCTGCTAGTTAGTTTTTGCTACCATGTGGGTTTTAGCTTGCTTGAGCCTGCTAACTGAGGCGTGTTAATTCACCTGTTTCCATACATGTTCCATTTTAAAATATTTGTCTTACAAAGGAGTTGTTTAATCTAACTGATTAACTATTTATCTGTACATGGAATTGTATTCTAATTATTTTTTTTAACTATTGTTTCTGATCTTTACAGGAAAATGCCACGGGCACTATCTGATGTGTGGAGACATTTCACTGCAGCTAATGTAGAAGGAAAAGCTGTGTACATTTGCAAATATTGTGCCAAATCATATGTGAAGAATGCAACAAAGATGCAGAATCATCTGGTCAAGTGCATAAAGTTCCCTCGGCGCTCAGGTATTTTCACTGGTGACAGACAATGCTGCAAACATGAAGTCTGTATGGTCTAAAGTGGAGGAGTCCTAGCCTCACATCACACCCATTGGCTGTGCTGCTCATGCGTTGAATCTCTGGCTACCCCTGAGATGACGCTCCATATTGGTCTGGCTACCCCTGAGATGACGCTCCATATTGGTCTGGTCTGGCTACCCCTGAGATGACGCTCCATATAGGTCTGGTCTGGCTACCCCTGAGATGACGCTCCATATTGGTCTGGTCTGGCTACCCCTGAGATATGACGCTCCATATAGGTCTGGTCTGGCTACCCCTGAAATGACGCTCCATATTGGTCTGGTCTGGCTACCCCTGAGATGACGCTCCATATTGGTCTGGTCTGGCTACCCCTGAGATGATGCTCCATATTGGTCTGGTCTGGCTACCCCTGAGATGACGCTCCATATTGGTCTGGTCTGGCTACCCCTGAGATGACGCTCCATATAGGTCTGGTCTGGCTAACCCTGAGATGACGCTCCATATAGGTCTGGTCTGGCTACCCCTGAGATATGACGCTCCATATTGGTCTGGTCTGGCTACCCCTGAGATGACGCTCCATATTGGTCTGGTCTGGCTACCCCTGAGATGACGCTCCATATTGGTCTGGTCTGGCTGCCCCTGAGATGACGCTCCATATTGGTCTGGTCTGGCTACCCCTGAGATGCCGCTCCATATTGGTCTGGTCTGGCTACCCCTGAGATGACGCTCCATATTGGTCTGGTCTGGCTGCCCCTGAGATGACGCTCCATATTGGTCTGGTCTGGCTACCCCTGAGATGACGCTCCATATAGGTCTGGTCTGGCTACCCCTGAGATATGACGCTCCATATAGGTCTGGTCTGGCTACCCCTGAAATGACGCTCCATATTGGTCTGGTCTGGCTACCCCTGAGATGACGCTCCATATTGGTCTGGTCTGGCTACCCCTGAGATGATGCTGCATATTGGTCTGGTCTGGCTACCCCTGAGATGACGCTCCATATTGGTCTGGTCTGGCTACCCCTGAGATGACGCTCCATATTGGTCTGGTCTGGCTACCCCTGAGATGACGCTCCATATTGGTCTGGTCTGGCTACCCCTGAGATGACGCTCCATATTGGTCTGGTCTGGCTACCCCTGAGATGACGCTCCATATAGGTCTGGTCTGGCTACCCCTGAGTTGACGCTCCATATAGGTCTGGTCTGGCTACCCCTGAGATGACGCTCCATATTGGTCTGGTCTGGCTACCCCTGAGATGACGCTCCATATTGGTCTGGTCTGGCTACCCCTGAGATGACGCTCCATATTGGTCTGGTCTGGCTACCCCTGAGATGACGCTCCATTTTGATCTGGACTACAGTTGTGACTAGAGGCTCTTTCTCATTTTTTCTCCATCCCTTGCATCCTCTCGCTTCCTTCTCTATTGTATTATAGGAGAATGTCTAAGGCCCCTCTCATCTGACATTCTTCAATGTGTTTTGAGGAGCGTATGCAAGGTAATGAGGAAAGAATTGAGGAAGAACCTTGGTTTCTACTGTAGCTGGCGTATAAAACTGTCTTTTTGCTGTAAATACTCAGTCTGTAGCCGTTCTTGTTCTTAAAGAGAAGTGTTGCCTTCCGGTTTCATCCGACTGTAGGTTTTGAAGACCCACCACTGGTTTTAGTTACATAAACCTTAATCCACAGCTTCTAAAAACATGGAAATGTATTCCTAATTTTGGTTACACAAGACATCGGATTGAGGTCATTTTCTCAATAGGAAAGCAAAGTTTTTTTTAACACCTTGCTCTTCTCAACTGTATTTTGGAGAAGGTCTAAGGTTCCTTTCCTGTGAAGTTCTTATCCAATGCTTTTGAAAAGGAGGAGTGATGATCTGATGAATCGAGAAAAGTTGAATTGAGAAATAGCCATGGTATTCTGATTTATTACTGACGTGACTGTCTCCTCCTGCAGGGCTACTTTGAGAGCTGCAACATCCACAGGAACCGCATAGCTGGCTTTGAGGTGAAGGCGTACGCCAACCCCACGGTGGTGCGCTGTGAGATCCACCACGGACAGACGGGAGGGATCTACGTGCACGAGAAGGGCAGAGGACAGTTCATCGAGAACAAGATCTATGCAAACAACTTTGCTGGAGTGTGGGTCACCTCCAATAGCGATCCTACAATAAGGTCAGCGGGGTTTCAGTCAAATACATTCTCTCTTTCTCTCACTTTCTCAAAAACAATATCCTCTTTTGCTGTCTCGTCTCTCCCTTTGTCCATTATGCAATCTATATTACGTTGTATTGATGCTGATGTGTAAATGGATAGTCAATGGTGCCATTTTTCCACGTTGTGTCAATCACAGGGGCAACGCCATCTTCAACGGTAACCAGGGTGGCGTTTACATATTCGGTGACGGCCGAGGCCTCATTGAGGGGAATGATATCTACGGTAACGCCTTGGCAGGGATCCAGATCAGGACGAACAGCTGCCCAATCGTACGACACAACAAGATCCACGACGGACAGCACGGGGGCATCTATGTGGTAAGTAGAGCTTTCTAGAACCTTTTTAAATGTGTATTTAAAGAAAGCACATAATCACATGTTTAGTACTTATGAAGCTTATAGCTGTGGTTTATCTGCAACCCTTTAGCATATTTAACCACTATTAGCCCGTCATATTAGTGTTAAATAAACCTTCATACAGTAGGCAGCAGACTGACAGAGGATAAGGATGTTAGTAATGTAATTCATATGTGTCTCCCCTGTAGCATGAAAAGGGACAGGGGGTGATTGAGGAGAATGAGGTCTACAGCAACACGCTGGCAGGAGTCTGGGTGACCACAGGAAGCACACCTGTCCTCAGGAGGAACAGGATACACAGTGGGAAACAGGTATGGACATAGAGGGAGATAGATGGAGAGTTGTATTTATTAGGGATCCCTCTTCCTGGGGTCCAAACACACCAAGCACCCACATTACAGATAAAACAGTGAACTATGTTTGTACTGAATGAGCTAAAGATAAAACAGTACATCATATAACATCCCTACACCACCACATATCCACAACACAACATGTTCAATACCACCATACAACAATATCACAATGTGTGTGTATGCATGTGTCTGTACCTTTGTGTGTCTGGAGAGAGAGAGATAGATGGAGAGAGAGAGATGGGGGAGGGCACTGTCAGTTGAGTGGCCCATGGAGCCAACTGATCTCCCACGGATGGATGGACGAATGAATGAATTAAATTTGCCAATAACCTGCAACTAAACACTCACCTCCCCTCTTGTCTTGTGGGTCATACAGGTCGGCGTCTACTTCTATGACAACGGCCATGGAGTGTTGGAGGACAATGATATCTACAACCACATGTACTCTGGAGTTCAAATCAGGTGAAAGGGCTGGAACTCAAAATTAATAGACAACCACACGGTGGGACCCACTGACAACCACACGGTGGGACCCACTGACAACCACACGGTGGGACCCACTGACAACCACACGGTGGGACCCACTGACAACCACACGGTGAGACCCACTGACAACCACACGGTGAGACCCACTGACAACCACACGGTGAGACCCACTGACAACCACACGGTGAGACCCACTGACAACCACACGGTGAGACCCACTGACAACCACACGGTGAGACCCACTGACAACCACACGGTGGGACCCACTGACAACCACACGGTGGGACCCACTGACAACCACACGGTGGGACCCACTGACAACCACACGGTGAGACCCACTGACAACCACACGGTGGGACCCACTGACAACCACACGGTGAGACCCACTGACAACCACACGGTGGGACCCACTGACAACCACACGGTGAGACCCACTGACAACCACACGGTGGGACCCACTGACAACCACACGGTGAGACCCACTGACAACCACACGGTGGGACCCACTGACAACCAAACGGTGGGACCCACTGACAACCACACGGTGGGACCCACTGACAACCACACGGTGGGACCCACTGACAACCACACGGTGGGACCCACTGACAACCACACGGTGGGACCCACTGACAACAACACGGTGAGACCCACTGACAACAACACGGTGAGACCCACTGACAACCACACGGTGAGACCCACTGACAACCACACGGTGAGACCCACTGACAACCACACGGTGGGACCCACTGACAACCACACGGTGGGACCCACTGACAACCACACGGTGGGACCCACTGACAACCACACGGTGAGACCCACTGACAACCACACGGTGGGACCCACTGACAACCACACGGTGGGACCCACTGACAACCACACGGTGAGACCCACTGACAACCACACGGTGAGACCCACTGACAACCACACGGTGAGACCCACTGACAACCACACGGTGGGACCCACTGACAACCAAACGGTGAGACCCACTGACAACCACACGGTGGGACCCACTGACAACCACACGGTGAGACCCACTGACAACCACACGGTGGGACCCACTGACAACCAAACGGTGGGACCCACTGACAACCACACGGTGGGACCCACTGACAACCACACGGTGAGACCCACTGACAACCACACGGTGGGACCCACTGACAACCACACGGTGAGACCCACTGACAACCACACGGTGGGACCCACTGACAACCACACGGTGAGACCCACTGACAACCACACGGTGGGACCCACTGACAACCACACGGTGGGACCCACTGACAACCACACGGTGGGACCCACTGACAACCAAACGGTGAGACCCACTGACAACCAAACGGTGAGACCCACTGACAACCACACGGTGGGACCCACTGACAACCACACGGTGAGACCCACTGACAACCACACGGTGGGACCCACTGACAACCACACGGTGGGACCCACTGACAACCAAACGGTGAGACCCACTGACAACCACACGGTGGGACCCACTGACAACCACACGGTGAGACCCACTGACAACCACACGGTGGGACCCACTGACAACCACACGGTGGGACCCACTGACAACCACACGGTGGGACCCACTGACAACCACACGGTGGGACCCACTGACAACCAAACGGTGAGACCCACTGACAACCAAACGGTGGGACCCACTGACAACCACACGGTGGGACCCACTGACAACCACACGGTGGGACCCACTGACAACCAAACGGTGAGACCCACTGACAACCAAACGGTGGGACCCACTGACAACCACACGGTGGGACCCACTGACAACCACACGGTGGGACCCACTGACAACCACACGGTGGGACCCACTGACAACCACACGGTGGGACCCACTGACAACCACACGGTGGGACCCACTGACAACCACACGGTGGGACCCACTGACAACCACACGGTGGGACCCACTGACAACCACACGGTGGGACCCACTGACAACCACACGGTGGGACCCACTGACAACCACACGGTGGGACCCACTGACAACCTGTGTAAATAATGTAGTGCATGTTGCTGATTTAATAAAGGCATTTAACGGATGATTTATCACATTGCTATGTACTTTTGTCATACTATTGATTTTAATTATATGCATTGATTGATTTGTTGGTTAATGTTTCCCACTGTAACAGAACTGGAAGCAATCCCAAAATCAGACGGAACAAGATCTGGGGAGGTCAAAATGGAGGCATTCTGGTTTACAACTCAGGTGAGAAACCAACTGTTAGTCTCTATCCATCCATTCTCCTCTCAGCTTGATTTTGTCTGGGGAGGGGTGAAGCTAGCACACATTTTCTTCAGAAAGTGTACCTTTTCTACATGAAATTCATGATGCAGAACAGTTAAGACACCCTGGATTCACAGGTTCTGAGTGGAGTGGCTCCATCATATTCCTGTGTCACTCAGATGCTCCCTCATGAACTCTATAACCATGATACATGAAAGGGGGATCTCTTGGCTGATATCCTGACTCTGTTTCAGGTTTGGGCTTCATCGAGGACAATGAGATCTTTGACAACGCCATGGCGGGGGTGTGGATAAAGACGGACAGCAACCCCACCCTCCGGAGGAATAAGATCCACGACGGGCGAGACGGAGGGATCTGTATATTCAACGGAGGACGAGGTTTACTAGAGGAGAACGATATCTTCAGGAACGCACAGGCAGGGGTCCTCATCAGCACCAACAGTCACCCCATCCTGAGGAAGAACAGGATATTTGACGGCTTCGCTGCAGGTGGGCGACGCTATGCTAGAAACTTATTGGATTGGTCCAATAAGAAATGCTCATTTTTTTGTTGCAAAAATGTATTTGACTTTGTGTGCGTATTAAGCAGTATTTAGCTTTGACTCCATGTGATTAATCAGTCCCGAGACTCCAGCTAAAATCGGCCTTTTGTTTATCTGACTTAAATTTTTCTGCATGTCCATTTAGCCTCACAATTAAGTTTTTTACCATTTTATTTTCAGGACAACCAGGGCTGAACACAAAACAATTTCACATAAGAGTCAGGGCTCTGTGCAGGCTAGTCAAGTTCTACCACACCGATCTCGACAATCCATTTCTGTATGGACCTCGCTTTGTGCACGGGTGCATTGTCATGCAGGAAAGGGCCTTCCCCAAACTGTTACCACAAAGTTGGAAGCGGAATCGTCTAGAATGTAATTGTATGTTGTAGCATTAAGATTTTCCGTCACTGGAACTACATTTTATTTTATTATTTGACCTTTATTTAAGTCAGTTAAGAACAAATTCTTATTTACAATGACGGCCTACCGGGGAACAGTGGGTTGTTCAGGGACAGTGCCTTGTTCAGGGACAGAAAGACAGATTTTTACCTTGTCAGCTTGGGGATTCGATTACTTTTCAGTTACTGGCCCAACGCTCGAACCACTTGGCTACCTGCCACCCCAACTAAGGGGCCTAGCCCAAACCATGAAAAACAGCCCCAGACCATTATTCCTCCTCCAATGCACTATGCATTCGGCAGGTAGCGTTCTCCTGGCGTCCGCCAAACCCCGATTCGTCCGTCGGACTGCCAGATGGTGAAGCGTGATTCATCACTCCAGAGAACTCGTTTCCACTACTCCAGAGTCCAATGGTGGCAAGCACGCAAGCCTAAGATCACCATGTGCAATGCCAAGTGTCGGCTGGCGTGGCATTGGTTTGGCATTGTGTATGGTGATCTTAGGCTTGTGTGCGGCTGCTCGGAAAACCATTTCATGATGCTCCCGACAAACAGTTATTGTGCTGACGTTGATCCCAGAGGCAGTTTCGAACTCGGTTGGGAGTGTTTCAATTGAGGACAGGCGATTTTTACGCCCTTCAGCACTCGGCAGTCCCGTTCTGTGAACTTTTGGCCTTCCGTTTCGCAGCTGACCCGTTGTTGCTCCTAGACGTTTCCTCTTCACAATATTAGACGGGGGCAGCTCTAGCAGGGCAGAAATTTCACAAACTGATTTGTTGAAAAGGTGGCATCCTATGATGGTGCCATGTTGAAAGTCAATGAGCTCTTCAGTAAGACCATTCTACTGCCAAAGTTTGTCTGGAGATTGCATGGAATCCACTAATTTGAAGGGGTGTCCACATACTTTTGTATATACAGTGCCTTAAAGTATTCAGACCCCTTGACTTTTCCACATTTTGTTACGTCAGTCTTATTCTAAAGTGTATTATATTTAAATAAAATCCTCAGCAATCTACACACAATAACCCATAATGACAAAGCGAAAACAGTTTTTTTTTTTTTTTTTGCAAAATTAAATTAGTATTGAGACATTTTGCTATGAGACTCGGAATTGAGCACAATTGCATCCTGTTTCCATTTATCACCCTTGAGATGTTTCTACAACTTGGAGTTCACCAGTGGTAAATTACATTTATTTAGAAAGGCACACATATAAGGTCCCACAGTTGACGGTGCATGTCAGAGCAAAAACCAAGCCATGAGGTCGAAGGAATTGTCTGTAGGTACCAAAAAAATGGAATGTCCCCAAGAACACAGTGGCCTCCATCATTCTTAAATGGAAGAAGTTTGAAACCATCAACTCTTTATAGAGCTGGCTGCCCAGCCAAACTGAGCAATCGGGGGAGAAGGGCCTTGGTCAGGGAGGTGACCAAGAACCCCATGGTCACTCTGACAGAGCTCCAGAGTTCCTCTGTGGAGATGGGAGCGTTTGCCATAAGGCACCTTAAGAAACAAGATTAGCTGGTCTGATGAAACCAAGATTGAACTCTTTGGCCTGAATGCCAAGCATCACGTCTGGAAGAAACCTGGCACCATCTCTACGGTGAAGCATGGTGGTGGCAGCATCATGCTGTGGGGGTGTTTCTCAGCTGCAGGGACTAGTCGGGATCAAGGCAAAGATGAACTGAGCAAATTACAGAGAGGTCCTTGATGAAAATCTGCTCCAGAGTGCTCAGGACCTCATACTGGGGTGAAGGTTCACCTTCCAACAGGACAACGACCCCAAGCACACAGCCAAGACAACGCAGGAGTGGCTTCGGGTCAAGTCTCTGAATGTCCTTGAGTGGCCCAGCCAGAGCCCGGACTTGAACCCGATCGAACATCTCCGGAGAGACCTGAAAATAACTGTGCAGCAACACTTCCCATCCAACCTGACAGGATCTGCAGAGAATGGGAGAAACTCTCCAAATACAGGTGTGCCAAGCTTGTAGCGTCATACCCAAGAAGACTCGAGGCTGTAAACGCTGCCAAAGGTGCTTCAACAAAGTACTGAGTGAAGGGTCTGAATACTGATGTGAATTTCTAAAAACCTGTTTTTGCTTTGTCATTATGGTTTATTGTGAGTAGATTTTTTTTTTTTTTATACTTTTTTGAATAAGTCCTTAACCTAACGTGGGAAAAGTCAAGGGATCTGAATACTTTTTGAAGACAATGTATAGTGTGTCTCCACCTTGTCGTCTGATAGTTTAGGTGGAAGTTTAACTATATTATACTAATGAAATCCTCTCAGATCTCCACAGGTGCTTAGGGGGTCCTGCATCTCCACTTCCCCCATGCTGATCCTGACCTGTCTCTGTTTCTATGCCCACCAGGTATTGAGATCACCAATCATGCCACGGCAACCCTGGAGGGCAATCAGATCTTCAACAACCGCTTTGGAGGGTTGTTTCTCGCATCGGGTGTCAACGTTACAATGAAAGGTAAAAGAGAACTTATTGTTACTAGAATCTAACATTATAGGAACTACTTATGGTCAGTCTCTTTGGCAAAATGGTGGTTTTGAATTATCTGAAATTGCCACTAAATTACTTTTTCTTATCTATACCTGGTCTGACCCCCCCCCCCCCCCCCCCCCCCCCCCCCCGTTCTCCTGTATTCCCCCCCAGATAACAAAATAATGAACAATCAAGATGCCATTGAAAAAGCTGTGAGCAGAGGTCAGTGCCTGTACAAGATTTCCAGTTACACCAGCTATCCAATGCACGATTTTTACAGGTAATAATTTCTTACCCTGTGTGTATAGATATCTCTACACATATCTGGATATATATATATATATATATAGAGAGAGAGAGATCTCTACACCTATCTGGATATATATATAGAGAGAGAGATCTCTACACCTATCTGGATATATATATAGAGAGAGAGAGAGATCTCTACACCTATCTGGATATATATATAGAGAGAGAGAGAGATCTCTACACCTGTCTGGATATATAGAGAGAGATCTCTACACCTATCTGGATATATATATATATATATAGAGAGAGAGATCTCTACACCTATCTGGATATATATATATAGAGAGAGAGATCTCTACACCTATCTGGATATATATATATATACACTGCTCAAAAAAATAAAGGTAACACTTAAACAACACAATGTAACTCCAAGTCAATCACACTTCTGTGAAATCAAACTGTCCACTTAGGAAGCAACACTGATTGACAATAAATTTCACATGCTGTTGTGCAAATGGAATAGACAAAAGGTGGAAATTATAGACAATTAGCAAGACACCCCCAATAAAGGAGTGGTTCTGCAGGTGGTGACCACAGACCACTTCTCAGTTCCTATGCTTCCTGGCTGATGTTTTGGTCACTTTTGAATGCTGGCGGTGCTTTCACTCTAGTGGTAGCATGAGACGGAGTCTACAACCCACACAAGTGGCTCAGGTAATGCAGCTCATCCAGGATGGCACATCAATGCGAGCTGTGGCAAGAAGGTTTGCAGTGTCTGTCAGCGTAGTGTCCAGAGCATGGAGGCGCTACCAGGAGACAGGCCAGTACATCAGGAGACGTGGAGGAGGCCGTAGGAGGGCAACAACCCAGCAGCAGGACCGCTACCTCCGCCTTTGTGCAAGGAGGAGCACTGCCAGAGCCCTGCAAAATGACCTCCAGCAGGCCACAAATGTGCATGTGTCTGCTCAAACGGTCAGAAACAGACTCCATGAGGGCCCGACGTCCACAGGTGGGGGTTGTGCTTACAGCCCAACACCGTGCAGGACGTTTGGCATTTGCCAGAGAACACCAAGATTGGCAAATTCGCCACTGGCGCCCTGTGCTCTTCACAGATGAAAGCAGGTTCACACGCACATGTGACAGAGGTGACAGAGTCTGGAGACGCCGTGGAGAACGTTCTGCTGCCTGCAACATCCTCCAGCATGACCGGTTTGGCGGTGGGTCAGTCATGGTGTGGGGTGGCATTTCTTTGGGGGGCCGCACAGCCCTCCATGTGCTCGCCAGAGGTAGCCTGACTGCCATTAGGTACCGAGATGAGATCCTCAGACCCCCTGTGAGACCATATGCTGGTGCGGTTGGCCCTGGGTTCCTCCTAATGCAAGACAATGCTAGACCTCATGTGGCTGGAGTGTGTCAGCAGTTCCTGCAAGAGGAAGGCATTGATGCTATGGATTGGCCCGCCCGTTCCCCAGACCTGAATCCAATTGAGCATATCTGGGACATCATGTCTCGCTGCATCCACCAACGCCACGTTGCACCACAGACTGTCCAGGAGTTGGCGGATGCTTTAGTCCAGGTCTGGGAGGAGATCCCTCAGGAGACCATCCGCCACCTCATCAGGAGCATGCCCAGGCGTTGTAGGGAGGTCATACAGGCACGTGGAGGCCACACACACTACTGAGCCTCATTTTGACTTGTTCTAAGGACATAATATCAAAGTTGGATCAGCCTGTAGTGTGGTTTTCCACTTTAATTTCGAGTGTGACTCCAAATCCAGACCTCCATGGGTTGATAAATTTGATTTCCATTGATAATTTTTGTGTGATTTTGTTGTCAGCACATTCAACTATGTAAAGAAAAAGTATTTAATAAGAATATTTCATTCATTCAGATCTAGGATGTGTTATTTTAGTGTTCCCTTTATTTTTTTGAGAGCGTTAGAGAGATCTCTACACTTATCTGGATATATATAGAGAGAGATCTACACCTATCTGGATATATAGAGAGATATCTCTACACCTATCTGGATATATATACAGAGAGCGTTAGAGATATCTCTACACCTATCTGGATATATATAGAGAGAGAGATCTACACCTATCTGGATATATATAGAGAGAGCGTTAGAGATATCTCTACACCTATCTGGATATATATAGAGAGAGAGATCTACACCTATCTGGATATATAGAGAGAGAGCGTTAGAGATATCTCTACACCTATCTGGATATATATAGAGAGAGCGTTAGAGATATCTCTACACCTATCTGGATATATAGAGAGAGAGAGATCTACACCTATCTGAATATATAGAGAGAGAGCGTTAGAGAGAGATCTACACCTATCTGGATATATAGAGAGAGAGTGTTAGAGAGAGATCTACACCTATCTGGATATATATAGAGAGAGATCTCTACACTTATCTGGGTATATAGAGAGAGAGAGATCTACACCTATCTGGATATATAGAGAGAGAGTGTTAGAGAGATCTCTACACCTATCTGGATATATAGAGAGAGAGATCTCTACACTTATCTGGATATATAGAAAGAGAGCGTTAGAGAGAGATCTACACCTATCTGGATATATAGAGAGAGAGCGTTAGAGATATCTCTACACCTATCTGGATATATAGAGAGAGAGATCTCTACACTTATCTCTAACACTCTCTCTCTATATATCCAGATAAGTGTAGAGATCTCTCTCTCTATATATCCAGATAGGTGTAGAGATATCTCTAACACTCTCTTTCTATATATCCAGATATCTCTACACCTATCTGGATATATAGAAAGAGAGCGTTAGAGAGAGATCTACACCTATCTGGATATATAGAGAGAGAGCGTTAGAGATATCTCTACACCTATCTGGATATATAGAGAGAGATCTCTACACCTATCTGGATATATAGAGAGAGATCTCTACACCTATCTGGATATATAGAGAGAGAGATCTCTACACCTATCTGGATATATAGAGAGAGAGATCTCTACACCTATCTGGATATATAGAGAGATAGCGTTAGAGATATCTCTACAACTATCTGGATATATAGGTGTAGAGATCTCTCTCTATCTGGTTATATAGAGAGAGAGCGTTAGGTGTAGAGATATCTATCTGGATATATAGAGAGA
Source organism: Salvelinus namaycush (assembly GCF_016432855.1). NCBI lineage: Eukaryota > Metazoa > Chordata > Actinopteri > Salmoniformes > Salmonidae > Salvelinus > Salvelinus namaycush. The sequence goes on from NC_052310.1 coordinate 82,470,793, forward strand.
TCTCTACACTTATCTGGATATATAGATAGAGAGATCCCTACACTTATCTGGATATATAGAGAGAGAGATCTCTACACTTATCTGGATATATAGAGAGAGAGTGTTAGAGATATCTCTACACCTATCTGGATATATAGAGAGAGATCGTCATCCAGGTATTCCAGAAAGCAAGATTATGAAGTTAGTCAGCAAACTTTGATAAACAGCCACATACAACTCTTGATTTTCTGGTTTATTGAGAATGCTACTTTTGTAAATGTTAAGTCTGTATTTCTCAAAAAGATGAAGTTATTTTAAGCAATGTTGGACTCATTGATCCATCTGTCCACTTTAATGGATGAAACTCATTTGGCTCGTCACCTGTTTCTTTGTTCTGTCCCTCCGGGTGGTCAGGTGTCACACCTGTAACACAACAGACCGCAACGCCATCTGTGTGAACTGCATCAAGAAGTGCCACCAGGGGCACGACGTTGAGTTCATTAGGCATGATAGGTACGTTACTGTTCTGTTTAATGCCTTTTTAATGACACATCTTATTACAGTGATATTTCACGCTAAGTTACTTTTAATTATATCTGGTTTTATATTGCACAATCATGTGCAGATCCTCTCCCTCCTGTGCCAAATGATATATCACATTCAAATCTGTTTGTGTACAGTAATTGACTCTAAGAAATGTGAGAAATCTAAAGAGCTGACTGGAGATGTGCTAGTATTTCAGTGGCTACTTGATCAGTTGATATTTTCTCCCGGTCTTCCACTTCAGTAATTTTCAATATAATATTCCGTATCTTCTCTGTAGATTCTTCTGCGACTGTGGAGCCGGAACCTTGTCAAACCCCTGCACGCTAGCCGGAGAGCCTACGCACGACACGGACACACTGTACGACTCCGCCCCTCCTATAGAGTCCAATACGCTGCAACACAACTGAGCTGGACCTCCCACCTCCGGACCTGTTCCCTATATAGTGCACTACTTTTGACTAGGACCCTGTGCTGGCCAGGTCAAAAGTGGTCCAATATGTAGGGAATAGGGTGCCATTTTGGACCGACACAGAAACTCCTCTTTGTTCAGCTAACTTGTCCACTAATGCATGGGAAGGAGGATCAATACAAAACAAACTGTTATAAATATTTCAATTGTTTCACACATGAAAATATGTAAAAATGGATGTTGTGGTGGATAAAGACAAGCTGAAAGGAGACATACATTTATATACTGAAAAATGTTCTGCTGTGGATGCACCGCTCCCCCCTTGTTTTCCTTCCCAGCAACGTATTGGCGGAGAGGAGAGGACCTGGTGGAAAGTAGTGCCCTATGAAGGGAATAGGATGCCATTTCGGACTCAGAGATATTGACTCAGGTTGAAGGAGAATTAATGGGAAGCATTGCAGTTTTATAACAGAGCTGGGGAGAGGTGGATGGACGCTAGCCATCTTCATGCCCCCCCGCCGCCTTTGCGAAGTGGTCAAGTCAGACTGCAGTTATTGTACAGAGCCATGAATGATGGCAGGACGGCACAGCAACGCTCAGAGCCATAAAAGGAACCAGTTCCTCGCCACACACTGCCTATGTCTCCAGGCAGCAAACCCCCGTGGCATTGGTATGGATACAACAAATGAAATATTAATGACCTAGCACTTCCGCTTTTAATTTTTTGGGTGAAAACAAAGTTTTTGATTTTAAATGCTTTTTTCCCCTGTAGCTTTGTATTTTCATGCAAAAATGTTACTGTACTTGAATGTCTTATTTTATTAAATATAATAGTTTTTTTGGGTTATTCAACCATAGACTTGCTGTAAGTGTACTCATGTCGCAGTATCTACGTTCTTTCTGTGAAAGAGAACCAACAAAAACATTTTCCCCAGCAATGTTGACTTTCAAATGTGAGACTTTTAGAATTGATCGTGGCTGTTTTTGAGTCTGAACACCTTTTATTTTTGTCTGCAATATGGAGTTCAAGGAGCCATGAATGCTTCTCTACATATTTCCTATTTGGACCATACTGCAGGTAAAACCTCAGTATAATTGTCAAAGTATAAGCGCTGGATTCAATTCGTATTGTGGGAAATCTGACCTAAATTTAGGGTAATTTCCGATTGAGCCGAAACATGCAACTTTCACTGAATGCAGTCCAAAAGCAGGAATATTGATTTAAAGGCATTTTATAATGCAGGTATTTTGTAATACGGATTGAATCCAGCCCTCAGTCTTGTGAAATCACAGCTGTCTTCATTTAGGCTCCAAGGTCCAGGGTATACTGTAGTGCTTTCCTAGTCTGGTCCCAGATCTGTTTGTGCCGTTTCCCATAATGACCACAGGAGTTGTCAACGCCACACGAACAGGTCTGGGACCGACCAGGGGAGTAAAACATTGCTGGAGCTTTTTATTTTTTTTGTAACACTAGAGCTCTACTGAGTGAGACTAAGTATCCACACAGCGGTAAATGGTTTATTACGTTCCCCTCCACCCCATCCATGTGTATTGGTGACTGTGGGCTCTCAAACAGCTTGAATTGTATGCATGTACCATAACACCCAGACTTAATATATTGTGGAGTATTCAATAACCATTATGTAGATGCTAGTGAATTAAAAGGGTTTACTTTCCTAGATAGAGAAACCTGGTCATTTTTTAAAATTAACTTTATTAGATGATAATACATTAATGACTTGTGGAAAAGAGCAGAAACTACAAAGAGAATGAAAAGGGTGTATTCAGGGATGGGAAAGGTTGCCGATAGAATGAATACTTTGACAAATGTATCGTGTAGAACACAGTATCTGAACGTTTTGTAAAGTTATGTCCTAAACAGGCCCCAACAACAAAACGGTGCATTTTCACAGGTTGCCGATCATCTGGAGAGCAAGGCAAACTGTATGCCAGCTGCTTTGGGGTCTTCAGCATACAAACATAGCTTCCTGTGGAACAAAAAAAAGACAGCCAAATTAGTTATGACAGTTCCACACCATATCAATTAAATTGGTTATTTTATTCCTGTACAGCGAGTGGACCACAGTATCTGTCTTAGAAATGCTGACAAGTCTTAACACCCAGGAAGTATACCAACTAACTATTTGAAAGGGGGATACCTAGTCAGTTGTAGAAAAATGCATTTACTCCACAATCAGATAGGTGTGGGGGACTGCCTTAATATTTGCTCATGGGTAGAACAGCTCTTCAAGTGTACAAAACATTAAGGACAGACTGACCAGGTGAATCCAGATAAATGCTATGATAACTTATTGATGTCACCTGTTAAATCCACTTCAATCAGTGTAGATGATGTGGAGGAGACTGGTTAAAGGATTTTTAAGCCTTGAGACGGATTGTGTCAACCACAACGCTGCCAAGTTTCACGCTCAACAGTTTCCTGTGTGTATCAAGAATGGTCCACCACCCAAAGGACATCCAGCCAACTTGACAACTGTGAGTAGCTTTGGAGACAACATGGGGCTGCATCCCCATGTTCTGGGGGGGAGGGGGGTCACGCAACTCAATATTAAGAAAGTGTTCTTAATGTTCGGTATACTCTACGTTGGTTACATCAAATATAGAGTTTAGCTGAGCAACTATCGTCATTACGGCCGGTATGTGCTTCCAAAAAAAAACGTCTGGGAGTAGAAATTTACAAGCAACAAAAAAATAATTTTTGGCACCTCTGATGTATTGTGCAGTCGTAGACTTGACCTGTGTGTGGCAGGAATGAGTGGTTTACATTGGGAGGTGGCGAATAGGCATGTTTTCAGTTGCTTGTAAATTTCTATTTCGACTTTTTTTAAGCACATAGCGGCCGTAACGGGAGTAAAAAAAGACAGCTCTGCAAGCATTATGTTGAACAACTAACGCAGACCAGCTAAACGTGAATAATTTTTGAGTACCACTTCAGCGTGACGGCGCACATGCGATTCCCACACTGCTCAAACCATTGGCTAAACATGTTGCATTTGCCTAACGTTGACAGAAGACTGCCTCTGCAGGAATGGAAGACTATAGACTTATGGATACTTAGTAATAATTGGCTGCTCTTCAGTAGCTAACTAGAAACAAGTTTAAATGTACAACCAGGGCTCTCCCTTGTATTTTCTGACAAGGTGGAGCTAATGTAGTCAACTTCCCCCTCCAGGAAGTTGGAGCATTTTTGAAAAACATGTGACTGTCATTTCCAGAAACCTAGAGTCTCAAATGATATCAAACAATGTAGCCAACACAGAAGTCTGGTGTTGGATCCTAAATGAAATTGAGGAGCTTCTAGGTTAAATTTAGGAGTAATGATTATTCTAATTATTTGGATAGTCTAGTGAAAATATAAACTGGCTTCATTTTGATTGGGGAGAAAATTCAGAATAATTCAATTACTGGATGCAATGGAGTAGTCATCTTTTTATTTAACTAGGAAAGTCAGTTGAGAACAAATTCTTATTTACAATGACGGCCTAGGAACAGTGGGTTAACTGCCTTGTTCAGGGACAGAAAGACAGATTTTTACCTTGTCAGCTCGGGGATTCGATCCAGCAACCTTTAGGTTACTAGCCTAACCACTAGGCTACCTGCAGCCCCGCTTACAGTAGGCTATGTAATATGAAACAAGTGAATTAGGCCTATGATCTCCAACTCTGACCTCATCCATCAAGTTAGGTCTGACTACCATTCATTCAACATGCTTTGTCATTGGTGAACTGACTTATCATTAGCAGCCTACTGTTGACATACAGCTAACAGTGACTTCAAAGTATTCAGACCCCTTGGATTTCATTGTTGCAAAGTGGGATTCAAATTGATTGAAGAAAAAATAATCTACACAACATTGCAGAGGGGACTTGCTTCCATTCAGCCACAAGAGCATTAATGATTTTGGACAATTAGATCTGGCTTGCAGTCGGTGTTGCAATTCATCCCATGGGTGTTTGATGGGGTTGAGGTCAGGGCTCTGTGCAGGCCAGTCAAATTCTTCCACACCGATCTCAACAAACCATTTCTGTATGGACCTCACTGTGTACGCAGGCATTGTCATGCTGAAACAGGAAAAGGGCCTTCCCCAAACGTACCACAAAGTTGGAAGCACAGATTCATCTAGAATGTAATTATTCAGATCCTTTGCTATGAGACTCAAAATTGAGCTCAGGCGCATCCTGTTTCCATTGATCATCCTTGATGTTTCTGCAACTTGCGAGTCCATCTATGGTAAATTCAATTAATTGGACATGATTTGGAAAGGCACACACACCTGTCTATATAAGGTCCCACAGTTGACAGTGCATGTCATGGCAAAAACCAAACCATGAGGTCAAAGGAATCGTTCGTAGAGTTCCGAGACAGGATTGTGTCAAGGCAAAGTTATGGGGAAGGTTACCAAAAAATGTCTGCAGCATTGAAGGTTCCCAAGAACACAGTGGCCTGCATCATTCTTAAATGGAAGAAGTTTGGAACCACCAAGACTCTTCCTAGTGCTGGCCGCTCAGCCAAACTGAGCAAATCGGGGGAGAAGGGCCTTGGTCAGGGAGGTGACCATGAACCCGATGGTCACTGACAGAGCTCCAGAGTTCCTCTGCGGAGATGGGAGAACCTTCCAGAAGGACAACAATCTCTGCAGCACTCCACTAATCAGGCCTTTATGGTAGAGTGGCCTGACGGAAGCCACTCCCCAGTAAAAGGTACATGACAGCCCGTTAGGAGTTTGCCAAAAGGTACCTAAAGACTGACCATGAAAAACAAGATTCTCTGATCTGATGAAATCAAGAATCAACTCTTTGGCCTGAATGCAAAGCGTAACTTCTGGAGGAAACCTGGCACCATCCCTATGGTAAAGCATGGTGGTTGCAGCAAAATGCTGTGGGGATGTTTTTCAGCGGCAGGAACTGGGAGACTCGTCAGGATCAAGGGAAAGATGAATAGAGCAAAGTAGTGAGATCCTTGAAGTCCTAAACGCTCACGACCCCAGACTGGGGCGAAGGTTCACCTTCCAACAGGACAACAACCCTAAGCACACAGCCAAGACAATGCAGGAGTGACTTTGGGACAAGTCTCTGAATATCCTTGAGTGGCCCAGCCAGAAGCCGGACTTGAACCCGGGGTTGTAATCCCGGGAACTTTCAATACATTTCCTGGTTTTCCACAAATCCTGGTTGGAGAATTCCGGATTTCCTGCTTATTCTTGGAAATCTCCAACCGGGACTTCGGGAAAACCAGGGAATTTATTTAAAGTTCCCAGAATTTTGCAACCCTAAACCCAATCGAACATCTCTGGAGAGACCTGAAAAATTCTGTGCAGCGACACTCCCCGTCAAACCTGACAGAGCTTGAGAGGCTCTGCAGAGAAGAATGGGAGAAACTCCAAGTACAGGTGTCCCAAGCTTGTGGCATCATACCCAAGAAGACTCGAAGCAACTTTGGCAGTGATTAGAGCGTTGACAAAGTACTGACTAAAGGGTCTGAATACTTAAGTAAAATATGACTTCAGTTTATTCTTTATAAATTTGTACAAATGTCAGACCCAGTTTTTTCTTTGTCATTATGGGATTTGGTGTGTATTGAGGGGGGGGAAAGCCATTTAATCCACTTTATAATAAGGCTGTAACGTAACAAAATGTGGCAAAGGTCAAAGGGTCTGAATACTTTCCGAAAGCACTGTATAACGTACTTCCATTCATTTTTTTCAACTGGTACAGGGGACCATCAGACGAGTATTGTGCGGCTTGTGGGCGTCCTAGAGCAAAACAGCCGACATGTACGTGTTCGTGAGTCTCACGTTTCCAGAGGGACCATATAAGTGTGTAGCCCAAAATGTACGGATGCTACAGACAGCCGAGCTGCCAACTTCTGTACAGACAAGATAAGTCCCAAGACGCTTGTGGGGGTCGTAGAGCAAAACGGAGAACACCATCATGTTTCTATCTTTCCATAGAGAGTTTGTAGGCCAAACCGTTTTGGATGCTACAGACGATTGTGAGAAGACTGATTTTCGGGATGTCTCATGGTCTGACAAACACTGCTCTAAATCAAATCTCTAGCTTAAACTGACAGATTTTATTATGTTAATTAGATCCATGCAGCATCGACTATTGGGGCTTAAGGGAAAACACTTGTTCTGTATCCCAATTCCCTTGTCCCCTATGGGCCTGATTCAGACTTTAAATAAGTTTACTTAAGGCAAACATTACTAACTTAAGTCCGTTTTATTCACTTAAGCCCACTTATCTTGAGTCTGAATTGGGCCCTAAGTATTCACCTTATCACTTCAGAGCGAAATGGATGTAAGGACAAAGTAGACAGAACTAGAAATCAGTACAAAACAGGCTCAACGGTTGAACTAGTAAAATACAACTGCTAGGCTTGGGCAGTATACGGGATGTTTTTCCCAATACCATTGAAACTATTTATTTTGAATATTTGTAGCTACTTTAAGTAAATGCCTGCAATCAACTTGTGCAATATGTTAGGATATCAAGCAGATTGCGTTCATTTCACCTGACACATGAAGCTTACAGGTAGTCCCCAGTCACGTTTGTTTACAAGCACACAACGCGAGACTGGAGCCTTGTGAGTCACTCACTGTTGTGCAACATGCGCCAGTTGACCTAGTTACATTATGGATTTCACAACTGTTTGCCAGCTAGATAACTTAATAGTTAAGATAACTGTCTCAATGCTTTGGTTTGCTAACTTACAGTAGCACTCAAAAGTTGACACCTACTCATTCCAGGGTTTCTTTATTTGTACTATTTTCTACATTATGGAATCATGTAACCAAAAAAAAGTGTTAAACAGATCAAAATATATTTTAGATTCTTCGAAGTAGCCACCCTTTGCCTTGGTGACAGCTTTGCACACTCTGGGCATTATCTCATCCAGCTTCACCTGGAATGCTTTTCTTGAAGGAGTTCCCACATATGCTGAGCACTTGGCTGCTTTTCCTTCAATTTGCAGGCCAAACCTTCTCAATTGGGTTGAGGTCGGGTGATTGTGGAGGCCAGGTCATCTGATGCAGCACTCCATCACTCTCCTTCTTGGTCAAATAGCCCTTACACAGCCTGGAGGTGTGTTGGGTCATTGTCCAGTTGAAAAACAAATGATAGTCCCACAAAACGCAAACCAGATGGGATATCGCTGCAGAATGCTGCAGAATGTGTCCCTAGAATTCTAAATAAATCACTGACAGTGTCACCAGCCAAATCAAAGCAATGCAAATAGTCTGGGTAGCCATTTGATTAGATGTTCAGGAATCTTATGGCTTGGGGGTAGAAGCTGTTTAGAAGCCTCTTGGACCTAGACTTGGCACTCCGGTACTTCTTGCCATGCCGTAGCAGAGAGAACAGTCTATGACTAGGGTGGCTGGAGTCCTTGGCCATCTGTCTGGCCCTGCGGTCTTGTGAATGTTGACCTGTTTAAAAGGTCTTACTCACGTTGGCTGCGGAGAGCGTGATCAGTCATCCGGAACAGCTGATGCTCTCATGCATGTTTCAGTGTTACTTGCCTCGAAGCGAGCATAGAAGTAATTTAGCTCGTCTTGTAGGCTCGTGTCACTGGGCAGCTCTCGGCTGTGCTTCCCTTTGTAGTCTGTAATGGTTTGCAAGCCCTGCCACATCCAATGAGCGTCGGAGCACGATTTGATCTGAGTCCTGTATTGACGCTTTGCCTGTTTGATGGTTTGTTGGAGGGCATAGCGGGATTTCTTAAGCTGCCGGGTTAGAGTCCCACTCCTTGAAAGTGGCAGCTCTACCCTTTAGCTCAGTGCGGATGTTGCCTGTAATCCATGGCTTCTGGTTGGGGTATGTACGTACGGCCACTGTGGGGACGACGTCATTGATGAAGCCAGTGACTGTGGTATACTCCTCAATGCCATCGGAAGAATCCCGGAACATATTCCAGTCTGTGCTAGCAAAACAGTCCTGTAGCTTAGCATCGTCATCATCTGACCACTTTTTTATTGACCGAGTCACTGGTGCTTCCTGCTTTAATTTTTGCTTGTAAGCAGGAATCAGGAGGAAAGAATTATGGTCAGATTTGCCAAATGGAGGGTGAAGGAGAGCTTTGTATGCGTCTCTGTGTGTGGATTAAAGGTGGTCTAGAGTTCCCCCCCCCCCCCCTCTGGTTGCACATTTAACATGCTGGTAGAAATTAGGTAAAATGAATGAGTATCCCTGCATTAAAGTCCCCGGCCACTAGGAGCGCCGCCTCTGGATGAGCATTTTCCTGTTTGCTTATGGCGGTATACAGCTCATTGAGTGCGGTCTTAGTGCCAGCATCGGTCTGTGGTGGTATGTAGACAGCTACGAAAAATACAGATAAGCACCATCTACTTGGAGTTTATCTTAAGATACTCTACCTCAGGCGAGCAAAACCTCGATTTCCTTAGATATCGTGCACCAGCTGTTGTTTACAAATAAAGACCGCCACCCCTCGTCTTACCAGAGGCTGCTGTTCTATCCTGCCGATAGTGTATAACCCGCCGTTCAGCCACGACACTGAAACATAAGATATTACAGTTAAAATGTCCCGTTGGTAGTTTAATCTTGCTCGTATGTCATCGATTTTATTTTCCAATGGTTGCATGTTGGCCAATCGAACGGATGGCAGTGGGGGTTTACTCGCTCGCCTATGAATTCTCAGAAGGCAGCCCGACCTCAGCACCCTTTTTCTCCATCTTCACGCAAATGACGGATTTGGGCCTGTTCCCGGGAAAGTAGTATAACGTTCACGTCGGACTCATTAAAGAAAAAAGCTTCTTCCAGTTTGTGGTGAGTAATCGCTGTTCTGATGTCCAGAAGTTATTTTCTGTCATAAGAGACGGTAGCAGCAACATTATGTACAAAATAAGTTAAAGCACACCCACACCATCACTCCATGGTTCACGGTGGGAACCACACATCCGGAGATCATCCGTTCACCTACTCTGTGTCACAGTGGTTGAAATCAGAAATCATAGAATTTGGACTCATCAGACCAAAAGGACAGATTTCCACCGGTCTAATGTCCATTGCTCATGTTTCTTGGCCCAAGCAAGTCTCTTGTTCTTATTGGTGTCCTTTAGTAGTGGTTTCTTTGTAGCAACTCAACCATGAAGCCCTGATTTCACGCAGTCTCCTCTGAACAGTTGATGTTGAGATGTGTCTGTTACTTGAACTCTGAAGCATTTATTTTGGCTGCAATTTGAGGAACTTATCCTCTGCAGCAGAAGTAACTCTGGGTCTTCTTTCCCTGTGGCGGTCCTCATGAGAGCCAATTTCATCATAGTGCTTGATGTTTTTTGTGACTACACTTGAACTTTCAAAGTACTTGAAATTTTCCAGATTGACTGACCTTCATGTCTTAAAGAAATGATGGACTGTCGTTTCTCTTTGCTTATTTGAGCTGTTTTTGCCATAATATGGACTTGGTCTTTTTCCAGATAGGGTATGTTATACAGAAGATAGCTCTACCTAGTCACAACACAACTGATTGGCTCAAACAAATTAATTAGCCAAGAAATTCTACAAATTAACAAGGCACACCTGTTAATTGAAATGCACTCCAGGTGACTACCTCATGAATCTGGTTTAAATAATGCCAAGACTGTGCAAACCTGTCAAGGCAAATGGTGGCTACTTTGAAGAATCTAAAATATTTATTTGTTTAACACTTATTGGGTTTCTACATGATTCCATAGTTTTGATGTCTTCACTTATTCTACAATGTAGAAAATAGTAAAAATAAGAACCTTGAATGTGTAGGTGTCCCCAAACTTTTGACTGGTGCTGTAGTAGCTAGTTATCAAGCTAAGTGGTTAACTTCTTGCAGTCAAGTTCCTCTAGGTAAGAGCAGAGAACCCCCTCTTGGATCAAGAGCCTTGCTGTTGTCAGGATTCACTTAGCGGTCATGATTTGGGGCTGTACAAATGTTTGATGTATTAGAATAATTGATTATGCTTATGTTATATTAATAGAAGGAGAGGGGTTATAAGACCCCTCCCTCCTTACATTTATAGGGTCCTAGACTACAGATTAACAATATATATTTTCATGATATGGTTTTAGAATTGTTCCACAGTTGTTTTCTCATTCACTCACTCAATGTTTGACTGAGACAGAACTCTGCAGGGGAGTATGGGAGATAAGAGACGACTCAGACATTCCACAGTAAATCTACTTTAGGGAGGGGACATTTATTGCCTAGCTTTTAGATAAACACTGAAACTCTGTATAGCCATGGATGCAGGGTTTTGGTCTCGGGAGTAAAAAGGTAATGACGTAGTCAGTGACATCACTAAGGCGGGACTTTGGTTTAATAAAACAACTTGAGACCTTTTGTTTGGGGCAGAACCTACTCAGAAACATGCGTGCTATGTTTCTGTTTGTCACCTTCTGTCTGCAATTGCATTAATAAAGGTTTATGAATGATTCAATTAAAAATATTGTCATAATGTTAATTTCACCAATGAACCAATGATTGACAAAGGAGGTAAGGAACGAACCTAACATTTGGCGAGCTTGCCAGGAGTGAGTGTTACCCGGTTGGCAGAGATTCCACACCACGTTGCCAGAGCTCAAAATTAAATAAGGTAAGCAGACACCTGTTTAATCTAAGTCTGTAATTAAATGTCATTCACTGGTGTGGTTTCTCTCTAACAAGTGGCACCTCACTCAATCTAAATTATAGACATACGCTTTGAATATGACAGTCGGATTTTAGTTTGGAGAAATTACGTAACGGGCTATTGGTGAAATGCATGATGTCAATATAGGACGAATGAAACGAAAGCTTGATGATTTCTATTTGTATTTGTTTACTAGTTATTTTATTGTGCCCGTTGTGGTTTGACGAGGCCATCCGAGGCATGCTCTATCTACGGATAGGTGGCCGGTTATGAGTTAAATACTAGTTAGTTTTGCAGAGGTGAGTCAGCGTTATTCACCTAATTCTATTTGTTAAAAGGTAATTACCAAATTACTAGTAATTTTTGTTTTGTAGACGTACCCAGCGAATGAGTTGAGTTGGTTATGAATGGTGCGTTGTATGTTTCATTGTTTGTTTGGCTGTGGATTATGGCGGGAGTTATTGGGTAATTGCCCAATAGTGGAATACAAAGTTAGGAGTAGGACAGAGATTATTCTAATAAAAGGTTGAACGTATTTGTTAGTGACAATTTCCTACCATAGGACAGTATTGGAAATGTACAACCCCTTAGTATATCAGTATATCAAGAGAATTATACAGACGTTCTGTAGACAATACAAAATTAACATTGTGATCCTATCACCACCTGGGGGCACTGGTGTATAACATAACTATTACTCTACACCCTTAAAATAGGACTAAGTTTACCATGCGGTTGTCTCTGAGGCCCGTGTGTGAAATATATTTGAGTATAAATAGAACCATTTACTATAGCCTGGATCAAGTGAGAGTAGAATTAGGATTACAGTATCACCCACTGTTATTTAACACACACTGGATGAAGATAGAGGATAATTGATATAGGCATATTCCTACATATTACACGCAGACAATCTAAATTAAAAGAAGTTTTAAGAAATGGCATGTCTGGACTGAGATGGCAGGAGAAAATATATATCCAATAGCTGGTTCATTCAACAAGATAGGTTGGAATTAGTCAAGGAGTTAATTCAGACAAGAAAAAATGGACATGCAGAAGGAGATGACGAGTGCCCTTGTCTCAGAAACTGATGGGAATGATGTTGCTTGAAGGACATATCTTCATGAACAAGGCTACCGTGACCAAACTAAAGCTAGAGAGAACAATAGAATGCAGAAAGAACGAAGTGAGTCAAGACAGAGACAGAACGGGAGTACTCCCCACTGCCTCGCCGCCGTATAACAATCAACCCAAAGGTACTCCGGGGTGACTATACACAGATCTACCCTCTTATACTACTGACTGAAGAAAATGGAGAAGCAACCACAATTATCCTCAAAAGGAACTCTGACACAACAGCAGCAGCGAGCGGTATGAGAACAATAGAATTGGATGAAAAAAGGAGGCACAGTTCCTGGAGGGAGATTCCCTCATCACTCCACAGAAAGGGACAGACTGGCAGACCATAGACATATGGCCGCCTGTAGAAAACTAACTAACTACTAAAGAAGTAAAAGTAAAATACAAAGTGTTACCATCCATGGGTGTCCTATTCAGGGACCAGAGAGACAGGAAAGAAGGAAGACTGGCAAATAATAAGTTATATACATTACGAAAAGAAAAGAGAAAGTTGATAGAAGATCTACAAATGCTAATTGATAAGATTAAAGAGACAATGGACACAGATGATGTGGAGGAAAGTCAAAAGCTGAAATATGAGGTCAGACGAGCCAAAGATATGGTAAGACGATACCAGAGGGAGGTAGAAGAGTGAAGAACAGAGATTTAGGGAGAGATAGAAAGGGAGAGACATTTTCCATGCCCTTGGTGTATCGTACGGGTCCACGGGGACAGGTGACTCAGGAATACAAGGCTTGGGAGTTTTGGAGACCTGGAAACAGCAGTAAAAGGCATGCCCAGGATCTCGAAAGGAGCGGATGGGCGGATACAGACTTTTGAGCATTTACACGGGCACAACGAAAAACCTATGCCTGGGGGACCTCAAGGCGCTACTGGCGAGGATGACACCAGGGCAATTAGAGGCGCTGTTGTTGAGAGCCCGCATCGATGATGCTCTACCTGAAACAGTATTGAGTGAAGTCCGAGCACCCTTGTGGAGGACTCTAAGATATGAATACCCCACTGTAAGAGATATGACCAGACTAAGCCATGTGGCCCTTGACGAAAACACAGATTTCGCTGAATGGCTTGAAAGGTTTAGAACAATATGGAATGAGGAACTTGGAGAAAGATATGACCAGAATGACACTGGAGAACGCATGATCTATGATTATACTGCCAAGAATTGCCCTGAACCCATCAGAAAAAAAGTTGAAGATGAAATAGGATGGGACCGAAAGACTGGGGGAGAGAAAGAAGAGTATCTCAGACATTGGTTCAGGAACTGGGAGAAACAAAAGTATGATGAGAAATCGAGAAAAGGAGGTTTAGACACTGTGCTGAAGAAGGCCCAGCTTGCACAGATCGAGAAAGGAAGTAGTGGGTTTACTCACAATGTAATGGCTGCTCAAGTTGTTCCTACAGGCTCACCACAACCTGCAGCCCCCCAACAGTCACATCTGGTACCTGTGAACCTGGTGCCTGCAGGATATGTACCTTTCCCTATGCAGCCTTATGGTAAACCACAACCATGGACTGGAAGAGGATATGGGCCCGCCAGAACCCCTCGTGACTGGACAAACACTCAATGCTGGACCTGTGGGCAATTGGGACATATGAGTTTGCAGTGCGGAGGACTTGGTAGAGGAAACTTTGGGCCTGGCAGAGGGAGAGGAACTTTTGATAATGCACATCCTGGAGCATATTACCCACCATGGCAACAATATGATCCTCGGCCACAGTACCACTCGCCTGGAGCTTAAAATGCTCCCAGGGGGCCACATATGCCCCATGGACAAGACGGACAAGTTAATGATAGAGGACAGGCATGGCCAATGGGAAATCAGAACACCAACAGTTCTCATTTCCCTCAGAATCACCAATGAAGGCCCCCGACTCCCCTGCTCCAATATGAATTCAATGATGGAAGAGAAGAGCCAATGGTTGCTCTTAATGTTAAGGACATGACCTACCATTTATAACAGACACTGAAGCTCACGGTTCCTGTTTAGGAAAACTTGGACAAGTTGTTGGAGCTTCCCTGAGCAAATCATCAGTAACAATAACAGCGACATCTGAACAGCCCAGGAATGTGTACCGGACAAAAACTTGTTTGAAGAACCTCTGCTTGACTCTGACATGATGCTGTTCATTGATGGATCTGCCTATATAGATCAAAGCACAGGGAAGAAACATGTAGGCTTTGCTGTAGTAGATGTGGAAGGTGATATTGAGGTTATGCAGCCCCTACCAGAACATTTATCAGAGCAACAGACAGATTTATTAGCTCTGACCACAGCTTGTGAATTGGGGGAAGGGAAGCCTTTACTGGCTACTCTGACTCAGTATATGTTATTGGGGTTTGTTTGTCATGGTGTAGGATTTGGAGAGCAAGAGAGTTGACTAATTCCACAGACACACCTATTAAAAACAGACCTTTTGTTGAACAGTTGATTGAAGCTATGTGAAAACCTAACACATTGGCTATTGTTAAGGTTGAGGCATACGCGGGTTGGTGTGAATATGCTAGGATTAGTAACAGCATAGCTGTTGAGGCCGCCTAATTGCTGTTTCCTTTTGTCACACACATCCATTTTATTTTTTTAGTTGGTTGTATCATTTGAAACTACTTGTCTTGAGAAACAGCAGCAGGCTGATATTCTCAATCACCAGGTGTGGAGGGAGAGAGTGTGTGCTCTCTGTCCAGGGTGTGCTCTCGGTCTGGCTTATGGCTACATCTTTAGTCTGGCATGCCCTGTTTACCATCAACCATGATTTTATTATTTGCCGATTGGCTCATGGAGTGAGCCATTTGTCAAAAGGGGGATATGAGAGGAGAATGGAGGAGGAGGATGTTTGAACATTTGAATCAGTATGTAAAACTGTTCATTTATCGTTGCGCGACATGTTTGTTATATAATATAGACAACGGAACTCCACTGCAAACAGGGAAGTTCCTCATTCCAAAAGGATCTTTTGTCAACATAGCTATGGATTTTATAGACATGATATAGCGAAAAGAAAGATACTGCCTGGTGATAATTGACAGGTTTACCAGGTGGGTGGAACCATCCAACTGCATTGCGTGAACAGTTGCAAAATTTGTAGTTAGGAAAATTATACTCAGGTTCGGAATACCTGAGGTTTGTCTGCAGACAATGGGACCCATCTCATAGGAGATGTGGTTACCCAAATGGCCAAAATGATGGGTGTTGACCAGAAGTTTGTGTCCATCTATCAACCGCGGAGTAACGAGAGTTACTGAGGGCTAATAAGACCATGAAAGGCTCCCTTGTCAAACTATGCTATTCCACAGGAAAGACATGGGTAGAGGGATTACCTCTTGTCCTCATGAAATTACACAGCAGCCTTAACAAAGGTATTGGGTGTACACCTTATGAAATGTTAACAAGACGACCAATGAACACCCCAGGGGTGAGACCTATGACTGACCGATAGACACAACTGAGATAGTGTGACCATCTTGAGTACATCTTGAGTACGGTCCCGTGTGGCTCAGTTGGTAGAGCATGGCGCTTGCAACGCCAGGGTTGTGGGTTCAATTCCCACGGGGGGACCAGGATGAATATGTATGAACTTTCCAATTTGTAAGTCGCTCTGGATAAGAGCGTCTGCTAAATGACTTAAATGTACATGAAGGAACTAACTTCTGTTGTAAGTTTTCTCTACTCACACACTAGGAAAGCAGCAAAACCAATCCCAGGTGAAGACCCTGACGAGCTACCCATAAACGTTGGAGAATGGGTGAAACTCATGGTCCAAAAGGGAAAATGGAACCAACCACCACAGATGGGTCTGTTCCAGCCCTGCGGGTAGAGGAGAGGTCCGGCTGGCATCATCTCTCCCACTGCAAGCATCTCCCGGAGTGGGAGCCATGGAGGAGCGACTGGAGGGAGGGAGAGCAGGGCCCCGAGAACATCTGAAGGAGGAATAAGGTTCGAGCCAAAGGACAGGAGCAGAGGGATGAGACCAAAGGCCAGAAGAACCAACAGAGGGTTCAGCCACAGAACCTGAAGAGTCATCAGATGTCGAGGACACCATCATACACACACACACACTATGGTTGTGAAACAAGAAAATCGCAACCATGGAAAAATGCATGCAGGGTATTTGTTACTCTCCAAATCTACTCGTTCCCTTTGTGGACGGGGGTGTGGAGAATAATAAATGTGTGAAAACAGTGACATACATAGGATTACAGGGGAAGGGGAACACATCTGGCACACAGGTAATGATTTTCCATAAACCCACCTCCACTGCATTTCTGTGGGGAACCCAGGCAATACCAATAGGAAAGAATGATTTTGGATGTAGATTACTCCATTTTATGAAAAGGAACAAAACTAGGGCTCGACAAAGAAAAGCAATCATACTATTCTGATGTTGGTCAAAGGGGGAAGGAAGCAGCATGGGAAGTTGTAGTAATGGGTAAATGGTCTTTACTAATTTCATAAAACAGGGTTTTACTCAGTTGTCACTAAATGTGCAGAATTTGAAGGCAGTAGTGACCAGAGACGAAATGGCACAAACTAGTTAAAGACAGAGGGGCCTACAGATCGATTGGAATAAATGAGGATTACTGTGTCATGTTGCTTCCTAACTCCTCTGACAACATGACAATTATTATTAATGACCTGGCTAAATTAGGAGGTACTCTGGGAAAAGCTGTCAACACCATCTTTTACCAAATTGGACACTGGTTTAATGGTGTATTTGGAAACGTGATGGGTAAGGTAATGATGTCCAGGTCTGCCATGATTGTTCCACTCCTGGTAGGACTACTGTGTTTTGTTGTTGCTTTAGCTATAATAAAATGCTTGGCTAGAAAGACTGTTGAACATTTGGGGATTATGGGACACATGTATGTTGGAGTGGTCACAAGAAGGGAGCAAACGTACCTAATGTGGTAGAAGGAAGATATGGGAGATACTGGAGCTTGTCATGTATATATTGGTCAACTGAGAGAAGAGTATAGTGATAGGAGAAACTGTGCTAAAGGGGATTTTAGTGTGTTAGACTTACAGTAACAAGAGACAGGTGTAAACATTTCCAGGATAGAAGAATGCATGGGAGCACCTTTTGGATAGAAGTGGGAATGTAGTGTCAAGAAGTATCTCACTTTACCTCCTGGATGGGGGGATGTTTTTATTTGGGGAGAACAGAAATGTACATTTTAAGAATTCCGGTCACCGATCTTTTCAATGAAACAGGTAAAACCAACTCTGGGGAACTGCAGCGTGCCAAACGACTCATCTCAGACAATCAGGAAGCCTATGGTCATGTCCTACACCCAGGTGAGATGTTTGGTATGTCAATTATACCCTCCTGGGGTGTGGCTGTCCTAGGAAGGTGGGTAAACAATTTAACTTACTCTTTACAGGCCCATATGAGATAAGAGACGGCTCAGACATTCCACAATAAATCTACTTTGGGGAGGGGACATTTATTGCCTAGCTATTAGATAAACACTGAAACTCTATAGCCATGGATGCAGGGTTTTGGTCTCGGGAGTAAAAAGGTAATGACGTAGTCAGTGACATCACTAAGGCGGGACTTCGGTTTAATAAAACAACTTGAGACCTTTTGTTTGGGGCAGAACCTACTCAGAAACATGCGTTCTATGTTCCTGTTTGTCAACTTCTGTCTGCAATTGCATTAAAGGTTTATGAATGATTTAATAAAAAATAGTCATAATGCTAATTTCACCAATGATTGACAAAGGACGTAAGGAGCGAACCCTAACGCTGTCAAATTTTTGTTTTGTGTGTGCAGCAAACGGAGTAGCATTTCTGAGTTACTTGTATAACTTTGAGCTGGGATGTCTATCCTGTAAATACTTTGTCAGACTGTGTAAAACGTTTGCATGTGTTCATAAGCATTTGCTATTGGATTTGACATGTACTTCTTTGGATTGAAAATGGAGTCCCTTGTGTTCAGTTCCAGTATTACAGAATATCCCAGTATGTCACGAGGTTGGTATGGTCTGACAATCTGGATACCGCCCAAGCCTAATTGCCCATACTTTTGTCTGAAGTGTGATCTTAACCAGTTCCCTTTGGGACAAATAAACTTGAAGTTCAAAGAAGCCCATACCGGTCTCATAAGAGTAGACTTTCCACCCATGTTAGGCCCAGTGACCGGGGCATATCCTTTATCTAGCCCCTCAATGCCCGGGCAACCAATGGCAATGTCGTTAGTAATGAAATCACCGAAGGAGGTTTTGGTGACACAGGTGGCGAGAGTTCCTCAGGTCCAAGAAGGCTGCTGATTGGCTGTCGCCAGGAAGTATTACTTGAGGCCGTGTCATTGGTCTTCCGTCTCCCCCCTGGCTGTACTGAGTCAGGTTCAGCAACACATCTGAAACGGTAACAGGGATAGGTCTGAATAAATAAAAATATATAAACCTGTACGATAACATGACATAGGCCTAGAACTGTCAAACTGACTAAATATATTGACTAAACACATTGTGTAGCTTTTCATTGATCACATTGCATTCAAGGCAAGCAGCAACCAAGGATATTTCTTTACACCCTCCTCGTCCTTACACTAAGCCCTAATTCAAACACTGCTCTATCACCGCACCCAACTAAAAAAAAGCCTCTGCCATTATTTCAGTGTGGTGTGGGTGAAGCACACCTCTGTTTCATGCAGCGCACCAGAACAGTACTTCCACTGTTGGGAGAAATGGTAGTGCATGTTCATATATGTTAATTGCATGTAAATAAAGGTTGCTTCACTAGCACACCCACAACAGACACAATCATGGCCTCGGATTCGCAGGTGTTGGCTGTTATGCATGAATTCGACCCAAAACCAACAAAGAAGTCTATTGCAGTTTTGAGAGCGGTTGTATGAAACCAACTCGGTACGTCCTGAAAAGTTCAACCGTGCCAGCACGCTATTCAGTTCCACTAGCCATAAATTTGACATCTGAACTGTGTGTGTAACACTGGCAGAGTTCTGTGCTGTTCAATCATTTTTAATAGGATTGTTTAGGCAGCTCTGTGGTGTAAACAGACTAAACACAATGCTTAGTAGAGTACCAGACAGGGCCGTTAGAAAAACACATTTATGGTTGCATCCCAAATGCCAGCTTATTGCTAATGGGCCCTGGTCACAGGTAGTGCACTGTATAGGGAATATGGTGCCATTTGGGACAACCATTATGTGGAGCTGCACTAGAGGTAAATAATTAACAACGCAATCATCATCATCTTTTAGTTTACCCTCCATCTTTAACGAGACAGTCCCAATGCTGCAAGAGCTAATGTGGGCTTGTGAGGTAGAAATGTATTGACCTTTATTTAAACAGGGAGTCACATTGAGAACTATTTTACAAGACAGCCCGACATATCCATTACAAATAAAAACCCACTATAATAAGACAGCCCGACATATCCATTACAAATAAAAACCCACTATAATAAGACAGCCCGACATATCCATTACAAATAAAACCCGCTATAATAAGACAGCCCGACATATCCATTACAAATAAAACCCGCTATAATAAGACAGCCCGACATATCCATTACAAATAAAACCCACTATAATAAGACAGCCCGACATATCCATTACAAATAAAACCCACTATAATAAGACAGCCCGACATATCCATTACAAATAAAACCCACTATAATAAGACAGCCCGACATATCCATTACAAATAAAACCCACTATAATAAGACAGCCCGACATATCCATTACAAATAAAACCCACTATAATAAGACAGCCCGACATATCCATTACAAATAAAAAAAACACTATAATAAGACAGCCCGACATAGCCATTACAAATAAAACCCACTATAATAAGACAGCCCGACATATCCATTACAAATAAAACCCACTATAATAAGACAGCCCGACATATCCATTACAAATAAAACCCACTATAATAAAGACAACAGCCCTACATATACAGTACCAGTCAAAAGTTTTGGACACCTACTCATTCTAGGGTTTTTCATTATTTTTATTATTAAAGCAAAGGGTAGCTTCTTTGAATAATCTAAAATAAAATATTTTGATTTAACACTTTTGGTTACTACATTTATTTTATTTAACCAGGTAGGCCAGTTGAGAACAAGTTCTCATTTACAACTGCGACCTGGCCAAGATAAAGAAAAGCAGTGCCACACAAACAACAACACAGAGTTACACATGGAATAAACAAACGTACAGTCAATAACACAATAGTGTGTGCAAATGAAGTAAGATTAGGGAGGTAAGGCAATAAATAGGCCATAGTGGTGAAATAATTACAATTTAGCAATTAAACACTGGAGTGATAGATGAGCAGAAGATGAATGTGCAAGTACAGATACTGGGGTGCAAAGGAGCAAAAAAATGAATAACATGGGGATGAGGTAGTTGGGTGGGCTATTTACAGATGGGCTATGTAGAGGTGCAATGATCTGTAAGCTGCTCTGACAGCTGATGCTTCAAGTTAGTGAGGGAGATATGGGTCTCCAGCTTCAGTGATTTTTGCAATTCGTTCCAGTCATTGGCAGCAGAGAACTGGATCGAAAGGCGGCCAAAGGAGGAGTTGGCTTTGGGGGTGACCAGTGAGATATACGAGCGCGTGCTACGTGTGGGTGCTGCTTTGGTGACCAGTGAGCTGAGATAAGGCGGGGCTTTACCTAGCAAAGACTTATAGATGACCTGGAGCCAGTGGGTTTGGCGACGAATATGAAGCGAGGGCCAGACAACGAGAGCATACAGGTCGCAGTGGCGGAGAGTATATGGGGCTTTGGTGACAAAACGGATGGCACTGTGATAGACTGCATCCAGTTTGCTGAGTAGAGTGTTGGAGGCTATTTTGTAAATGCCATCGCCGAAGTCAAGGATAGGCATGATTCCATGTGTTATTTCATAGTTTGGATGTCTTCACTATTATTCTACAATGTAGAAAATAGTCAAAATAAAGGAAAAACCCTGGAATGAGTGGATGTGTCCAAATATTTGACTGGCACTGAACATCACTAATATAACACTAAATTAAACATACAGTGGGGCAAAAAAGTATTTAGTCAGCCACCAGTTGTGCAAGTTCTCCCACTTAAAAAGATGAGAGAGGCCTGTAATTTTCATCATAGGTACACTTCAACTATGACAGACAAAATGAGAAAAAAAATCCAGAAAATCACATTGTAGGATTTTTAATGAATTTATTTGCAAATTATGGTGGAAAATATAAAGATGTTGCTTCAATATATCCACATAATTTTCCTGCCTCATGATGCCATCTATTTTGTGAAGTGCACCAGTCCCTCCTGCAGCAAAGCACCTCCACAACATGATGCTGCCACCTCCGTGCTTCACGGTTGGGATGGTGTTCTTCAGCTTGCAAGTTTCCCCCTTTTTCCTCCAAACATAACATTGGTCATTATGGCCAAACTATTTTTGTTTCATCAGACCAGAGGACATTTCTCCAAAAAGTACGATCTTTGTCCCCATGTGCAGTTGCAAACTGTAGTCTGTTTTTTTTATGGCGGTTTTGGAGCAGTGGCTTCTTCCTTGCTGAGTGGCCTTTCAGGTTATGTCGATATAGGACTCGTTTTACTGTAGATATAGATACTTTTGTACCCGTTTCCTCCAGCATCTTCACAAGGTCCTTTGCTGTTTGTTCTGAGATTGATTCGCACTTTTCACACCAAAGTACGTTCATCTCTAGGAAACAGAACGCGTCTCCTTCCTGAGCGGTATGATGGCTGCGTGGTCTCATGGTGTTTATACTTGTGTACTATTGTTTGTACAGATGAACGTGGTACCTTCAGGCATTTGGAAATTGCTCCCAATGATGAACCAGACTTGTGGAGGTCTACAATTTTTTTCTGAGGTCTTGGCTGATTTCTTTTGATTTTCCTATGATGTCAAGCAAAGAGGCACCGAGTTTGAAGGTAGGCCTTGAAATACATCCACAGGTACACCTCCAATTGACTCAAATGATGTCAATTAGCCTAACAGAAGCTTCTAAAGCCATGACATAATTTTCTGGAATTTTCCAAGCTGTTTAAAGGCACAGTGTATGTAAACCTCTGACCCACTGGAATTGTGATACAGTGAATTATAAGTGAAATAATCTTTCTGTAAACAATTGTTGGAAAAATGACTTGTCATGCACAAAGTAGATGTCCTAAACGACTTGCCAAAACTATAGTTTGTTAACAAGAAATGTGTGGATAGGTTGAAAAACAAGTTTTAATGACTCCAACCTAAGTGTAAGTAAACTTCCGACTTCAACTGTATGTGTGTGTGTGTGTGTGTGTGTGTGTGTGTGTGTGTGTGTGTGTGTGTGTGTGTGTGTGTGTGTGTGTGTGTGTGTGTGTGTGTGTGTGTGTGTGTGTGTGTGTGTGTGTGTGTGTGTGTGAGATGGCCGGGTATGGCACAGAACAGTTGACATAACAGGGGCAGGAACTGTATTCAAGGCAACCAGCACCTGGCTACAACAATCTTTAATCTTTAACACAATTCAGCTCAATGCAACTGTGAGTGCAATAGGGAAGTTTGAGCAATGTCAGTTTGTGGAATTCATTCATTCTTCTGATTTCATGCATATCAAAGTTAATTTGTCACGTGCGCTGAATACAACAGGTGTACCTTACAGTGAAATGCTTACTTACAGGCTCTAACCAATAGTGCAAAAAAGGTATTTGGTGAACAATAGGTAGGTAAAGAAATAAAACAACAGTAAAAAGACAGGCTATATACAGTAGCGAGGCTATAAAAGTAGCAAGGCTACATACAGACACCGGTTAGTCAGGCTGATTGAGGTAGTATGTACATGTAGATATGGTTAAAGTGACTATGCATATATGATGAACAGAGAGTAGCAGTAGCGTAAAAGAGGGGTTGGTGGGTGACGGGACACAGTGCAGATAGCCCGGTTAGCCACTGTGCGGGAGCACTGGTTGGTCGGCCCAATTGATATGATGATGGGTTTTGAAAAACTATTGCCTATTGGGTAATAGTGCTGACTGCTCAAGCGCCCCACAATTGTATGGGATAAATAAAGTAATTTAAATTCACCATGCTTACCTAGCACAGCCATGCACTCCACCCCAGTCTGCCAGTCCCTGTAGTTCTTATCAAAGTTGAAGAAGAGTCTTCTCATGCAGTCCTTCAGAGCTGCATCTCTCTTCTCCTCAAGACTCTGGAGTTCTGAGAACAGACGCTCAATCTCCCTCATCCAGTAGCACGTCCAGCCCTTCTTTGTGGACTTCACCTGAGAGTTCAAACAAGTTCATTTAACTGTCACCACCATATTGAACAAGACGTACTACAGATTGAAAACTACATTGTGGAACACTCACTATTGTAATTCTTAGATTTTGTTGTTGCATTGTCGAGAAGGAACTGCAAGTAATAATTTCATTGGACGATGTATTCCATGCATATCCCCTACATACGACTAATACAACTTGAAATTTAGATGCTTTTATCCAAAGCAACTTACAACTGAGTGAATAAGCTATATTTTCGTGGTGGCCGCAGCAGGAATCGAACCACTGACCCTAGCGTTGCCACCCTCACCGCGTACTCCTCAGGAATGTTCCTCTCTGAGACGCTGTCTAGTACTTCCATCTGGAAGTGGTTCCATCCCGTTCCCCAGTAGGTCAGGTTCCTGCAGCCCAGCCTTTTCTTCTGCCTGGAAACATTCAACTTGGATAGATTTAAACCCCCTGTAGGTCTAAGCCCTTAGATCACAATATCTACTAAGCTAACATAATGGAATGGTTTATGATGTTCATAAAATTTATCATTTAGCTTTTTGTTTGGAATTTTGGGACCTCTGTAGGTATGAAAATAATTAAAGTAAAAATAATTTGAGGAAACATTTAAATTTGGCCTTTACTGCTATAGTCCATAAAAACACATTTGTACATGGCAAAACTGACGGTGAAAAAATCAACCATAAGGAATAAGGTTTTAAAGTGTCTGTAGCCACTGTTAGAAATGGTAAGTCTCTAGCATTAACACACATCCCCCGTGTGACGCATGGGTGCGTCAATCGACTCCAGTGGGTTTTGAAGCGCACTTACATGTTCATTTGTCCAAGAACAGAAAAAAAGTGCTGAAACATATTTTTTTACCTTAAAGTCAGGTAAGAATAAATTCTTATTTACAACGACAGCCTACCAGGGAACAGTGCCTTGTTCAGGGGCAGAACAACAGATTTTTACCTTGTCAGCTCAGGGATTCGATCCAGCAACCTTTAGGTTACTGGCCCAACGCTCTAACCACTAGGCTACCTGCCACCCCTAAAATATATATTTTAAATTCTTTTTTTTGTGTCCCAAGTGATGAAGGTACCTGTCCAGGTAGTCCTGTAGGTCCCTCTCACAGGTCTTGATACCACTGAGAGCCTGGTCAAACTCTTGGTCAAAGCCAACCTTGGGGGTGATGACACCGGTGGTGTGGGCCTCCAGAGTGGCCCAGGCCCCCTTCATGAAGGTCAGACCCAGCTGGTTGACACCTATCACAGCGTCCATATGGTACAGCTCATAGAACTTACCCACCTGAATAATAATACATTCTATTTGCACTTTTCAAGATCGACAAGGACACTTAAGGCCAGTTTCACAGCAACAGATCCAGACTAGTCCTAGACTAAAGTATATTCAATGGAGAATCTCCATGTTAATTTTACTTAAAAAAAAAAAAAATGTTACCTTTATTTAAACTAGTCAAGTCAGTTAGTTTGAATCATACTACACCGGCTCCGACGCTCGTCTTACGTGGCAGGGCTTGCAAACTATTACAGACTACAAAGGGAAACACAGCCACAAGCTGCCCAGTGACACGAGCCTACCAGACGAGCTAAATCACTGCTATGCTCGCTTCGATGCAAGCAACACTGAGGCATGCATGAGAGCATCAGCTGTCCCGGACAATTGTGTTATCACGCTCCCCGACGTCGACGTGAGTAAGACCTTTAAACAGGTCAACATACACAAGGCTGTGGGGCCAGACGGATTACCAGGACGTGTTCTCCGGGCATGTGCTGACCAACTGGCAGGTGTCTTCACTGACATTTTCAACATGTCCCTAAATGAGTCTGTAATACCAACATGTTTCAAGCAGACCATCATAGTCCCTGTGCCCAAGAACACAAAGACAACCTGCCTAAATGACTACAGACCCGTAGCACTCACGTCCGTAGCCATGAAGTGCTCTGAAAAGCTGGTAATGGCTCACATCAACACCATTATCCCAGAAACCCTAGACCCACTCCAATTTGCATACCGCCCAAACAGATCCACAAAGGATGCAATCTCTATTGCACTCCACACTGCCCTTTCCCACCTGGACAAAAGGAACACTTATGTGAGAATGCTGTTCATTGACTACAGCTCAGCGTTCAACACCATAGTACCCTCAAAGCTCATCACTAAGCTAAGGATCCTGGGACTAAACACCTCCCTCTGCAACTGGATCCTGGACTTCCTGACGGGCCGCCCCCAGGTGGTGAGGGTAGGTAGCAACACATCTGCCATGCTGATCCTCAACAATGGAGCCCCCCAGGGGTGTGTGCTCAGTCCCCTCCTGTACTCCCTGTTCACCCACGACTGTGTGGCCAGGCACAACTCCAACACCATCATTACTACAGGAAAAGGAGGACCGAGTACGTCCCCATTCTCATCGACGGGGCTGTAATGGAGCAGGTTGAGAGCGTCAAGTTCCATGGTGTCCACATCACCAACAAACTACAATGGTCCAAACACACCAAGACAGTCGTGAAGAGGGCACGACAAAGCCTATTCCCCTCAGGAAACGAAAAAGATTTGGCATGGGTCCTGAGATCCTCAAAAGGTTCGACAGCTGCAACATCGAGAGCATCCTGACTGGTTGCATCACTGCCTGGTATGGCAACTGCTCGGCCTCCGACCGCAAGGAACTACAGAGGGTAGTGCGTACGGCCTAGTACATCACTGGGGCTAAACTGCCTGCCATCCAGGACCTCTACACCAGGCGGTGTCAGAGGAAGGCCCTAAAAATTGTCAAAGACCCCAGCCACCCCAGTCATAGACTGTTTTCTCTACTACTGCATGGCAAGCGGTACCGGAGTGCCAAGTCTAGGACAAAAATGCTTTTCAACAGTTTTTACACCCAAGCCATAAGACTCTTGAACAGGTAATCAAATGGTTACCCAGACTATTTGCATTGTGTGCCCCCCCAACCACTCTTTTACGCTTCTGCTACTCTCTGTTTATCTTATATGCATAGTCACTTTAACTATACATTCATGTACATACTACCTCAATTGGGCCGACCAACCAGTGCTCCCACACATTGACTAACCGGGCTATCTGCATTGTGTCCCGCCACCCACCAACCCCTCTTTACGCTACTGCTACTCTGTTCATCATATATGCATAGTCACTTTAACCATATCTACATACTACCTCAATCAGCCTGACTAACCGGTGTCTGTATGTAGCCTCGCTACGTTTATAGCCTCGCTACTGTTTTTCAATGTCTTTTTACTGTTGTTTTTATTTCTTTAATTACCTATTGTTCACTTAATACCTTTTTTGCACTATTGGTTAGAGCCTGTAAGTAAGCATTTCACTGTAAGGTACACCTATTGTATTCGGCGCACGTGACAAATTAACTTTGATTAAGAACACATTTTTATTTACAATGACGGCCTACACCGGCCAAACGCGGACGAACATGGACAAACCCGGACTAGTTGAGACTAGTCTTAATCCGTGTCTGGGAAACCGGCCCGTAGAGAAATAAATAGAGTATACACCAAATAGAAAACACACAACATTACTAATGAGCTAAATATATTACACAAAGAAGCACCGCCACCAAAATACAGCACACAGACAAGCATGGGGAGATCCGACCCTAAACTGCTGATATAAAAAGGACTTTATAAATACATTTGATTGATTAATAGTACTTTGAACAGCACGGCGTCGAACATCTCCGACTTGAGCTGCCATCAGCGCCGCATGCCTGGGGTCGTTTTGTTCAGGAAGTCTTCTTCAGACTGTCCACGTCTCTTGGCGTCTTTCCTCCGGCCGTCCTGTAGCCAATCAAGCTTCTCGTGGTCCCATACCGTAGCCCCACCTCCTCCACCAGCACCCGAGCCGTTCACCTGGCTGTCGAAGCTCTCCGGCGCTGAAAACGGGTTTAACTGGGCTGTCGGGTTCACATTCTTCATCCTCCTCCAACGTACTGTTCACTACCTTCCTCACTGCTGCCTCCTCTGGATTGAATTCATCGGCCGAGCCTTCACTGTTGGAGGCGACCACGATGTGGCTACGCTTGGGTTTGCTGCCCTGTTCGGCTGTGGGGTGGGTTGTACAGCGACTAGACTTTGACTTCACCGTCCCCTTCTCATCTTGCTCTTCAGTCAGATCTTTGTCGGTCAGCCTTGACTTATCAAGCTGTCGGAACAAGGGCAAATTAACACATTTTAGTTTTTCAAGGTTCTGAAAATATTCAACACGTTTGCATTATACATGCCAGTCTGTACAAGAGATAGAGTAACAGTATATTATCATTATTAAGTGGTACTTAACTTGTTCTACATTACAAGATAGAAAAAGGGTTGATATTGGCTTACATATGCATTGAACAATGTGTCTAGATAGATAAATAGATTGTGGATTAACAAAGTAATAATCAAAGGGAAATGCAATGCCAGCAGCAGCACATTCAGACGGAAAGGTTGTCTCACCTCCATATCCTTCTCCTCCTCAGCATCAGATGGGTCCATACAGACAGGCATCTTCAGTCTGATCTCTGGGCTGTCTGGCATAGCAGCATCAGCCAGCACCATGGCCCTGCAGATCACAGGCTAACCACTAAAGAACACCCCTCCTGTCATAGCATCACCACTGTCTGAGCCTGGGAGTACAAATGAGAAAGGACATTATTTTTAGTATACTTCAAAGTGTATATGGCTCTAGAATCAACACAAGGCATGTTTTGGAGAAGTTATTGCTGTAGAAATTAAGCTTAAATCTAAACTGACATCTTGTATTTATCCTCACTGGCCATAGCATAGCTAGAATTAGCCTTATACCAGATTTGCTTGTGCCCTCTTGCATAACTCCAATGGTGATTGTCAATCACGATAACAAACAGACCAGGCTACAAGACCGCACAAACAGATCTGGGCCCAGGCTACAAGACCACACAAACAGATCTGGGACTAGGCTAACCTATAATAGATAGACCATAGATGTCCATGTACACAGGTGAGGGACGTAGCATCCTGGGGTGTAGATAGTAAAGGCAGGGCGTGATTGTGATACTCGCAGATGTATTTGGTGCTGACCCAGCCCCTGGTCGGAGGCTCGTCGAAGAAGTGGACGTGCAGGCGCTAGATTTTACCCCTGTCCCTCATCTGCTGCCCGCTGAGGAGCTGGGGCACTACCATATATGGCGTTCTAGCTTGGCCCACACCAAGGCTCCAACACTGAATGGACATGGTGTTGGGCTGGAATAAAAGGTGGAAAAGAATACCTATTGATAAAATGGTTTGCGTAGAAATAAATCTCTCTCCTATCTCCACTTGTTGACTTCTCTTCATGGATTTTAAATGAAATTACTAGTACTGCAACTCCCCGTCTACTCTAGCCCATGCCTATCCAACCAATACAATGCTTTGCTTTTTAAGCAAGTCAGTTAAGAACAAATTCTTATTTACAATGACGGCCTACCAAAAGGCCTCCTGCGGGGACGGGGGCTGGGATTAAAAATAAAAATTCTAAATATTTATTAGATAGTATAAAAAATACATTTTGGATTGTTTTTATTTTCGTCAATTAAGTTGGAAAAATAGGACGATCGAGCAGCAGTGAGGGCTCTTCGATACTGCACGTTACGATCTTTCCAAGCTATTTGGAAGACTTCCGTCTAGTGTCGACCACACTATCTACCAAGAGAGTTCTCATCTGTATTATTCGTAGCCGTCTATTTACCGCCACAAAGCGAAGGTGGCACCAAGACCGCTCTCAACCAACTCTATAAGGCTATAAGCAAAGAAGAAAATGCTCACCCAGAAGCGGCAAACAATCAGTTTTACCACATTTTTACCAGCATGTCACATGTGCAACCAGGGGGGGAAAATGGTTGTACAGTAGTCTCAAATAAAACTGAAGGACCTCGGCGTTACTCTGGACCCTGATCTCTCTTTAGACGAACATATCAAGACTGTTTCAAGGACAGCTTTTTTCCATCTACGTAACATTGCAAAAATCAGAAACTTTCTGTCCAAAAATTATGCTGAAAAATGTATCCATGCTTTTGTCACTTCTAGGTTAGACTACTGCAATGCTCTACTTTCCGGCTACCTGGATAAAGCACTAAATAAACTTCAGTTAGTGCTGAACACGGCTGCTAGAATCTTGACTAGAACCCAAAAAATTTATCATATTACTCCAGTGCTAGCCTCTGTACACTGGCTTCCTGTTAAGGCAAGGGCTGATTTCAAGGTTTTCCTGCTAACCTACAAAGCATTATATGGACTTGCTCCTACCCATCTTTCCGATTTGGTCCTGCCGTACATACCTACAAGTACGCTACGGTCACAAGGACTGAGTTTGGGAAATCTTTCTTTAAAGTATTTTTACTTAAGTACTTTACGGTACTGAATAACCTGAATGGGAAAAATACTTTAATACATATTTTAATAGGCCACAACATAGGCCTATACCAGTTGTATTTTATATTTGTACCTTTACGATCTGGTTACTAACATAGCCCCTGAGGTCGGTGCCCCAAATGCGGTAGTTCGGCCATGCAGGTAGGCCATATGATGCTGTTTTCTCTGGACTCCAGAGAAGTGATATCCCGTGTCGATATTGGCTGCGAAGATTAAATACTTTCAGCTCAAAATACAGAAATAAACTGCATTTTACACCTGCATCTTGTGAAAATGCATCACCATTTATGGCTTTATTACGACAGGCTACATTTGCGCAGCGACTGCGCTCAAATGTCATTTTATTGGTCACATACACGTGATTAGCAGATGTTATTGCGGGTGCCGACAGTGCAGTAATATCTAACAGATAATATCTAACAAATTACACAACATATACCCAATACACCCAAATCTAAGTATTAATGAATTAAGACTATATACACAAGGAAGATCAATGTCAGAGCAGAACGGACTAACAGTATATACATATGAGATGAGTAATGCAAGATACAATTGAAGTTGACAAACTTTAGGTTGGAGTCATTCAAATATGTTTTTCAACAACTCCACACATTTCTTGTTAACAAACTATAGTTTTGGCAAGTCGGTTACTTTGTGCATGACACAAGTAATTTTTCCAACAATTGTTTACAGAAAGATTATTTCACTTATAATTCACTATATCACAATTCCAGTGGGTCAGAAGTTTACATACACTATGTTGACTGTGCCTTTAAACAGCTTGGAAAATTCCAGAAAATTATGTCATGGCTTTAGAAGCTTCTGATAGGCTAATTGACATCAATTGAGTCAATTGTAGGTGTACCTGTGGATGTATTCCAAGGCCTACCTTCAAACTCAGTGCCTCTTTGCTTGACATCATAGGAAAATCAAAAGAAATCAGCAAAGACCTCAGAAAAAAATTGTAGACCTCCACAAGTCTGGTTCATCATTGGGAGCAACTTCCAAACGCCTGAAGGTACCACGTTCATCTGTACAAACAATAGTACGCAAGTATAAACACCATGGGACCACGCTGTCATCATACTGCTCAGGAAGGAGATGCGTTCTGTCTCCTAGAGATGAACGTACTTTGGTGCGAAAAGTGCAAATCAATCCCAGAACAACAGCAAAGGACCTTGTGAAGATGCTGGAGGACACCGGTACAAAAGTATCTATATCCACAGCAAAACGAGTCCTATATCGACATAACCTGAAAGACCACTCAGCAAGGAAGAAGCCACTGCCCCAAAACCACCATAAAACATCCAGACTACGGTTAGCAACTGCACATGGGGACAAAGATCAAAGGTGGTACGGGGGCGCGGCTCTGTTGCGACCTGCAGTGTGTGTGACGTTTGGTGTGGCGTTATCTTATGTTTTTAATCTTATGTTTTTAATTTGTACACTTAGTTTACAAACATTCTGCCAACCATGGATTTCCAGTGGTGGGGTGTTGGACTGATCTTGTTGATCGTGTACATACCCGCTACGAACGGACTAAATAATGAAAACGCTGCTGGCAGCGGAATCCAATACAGCAGGGAGTTTTTACTACAATGCAACTCAAATACGAACGCGATGGATATCCCAATGGCCCATCTAATACCTGATTGTCTGCGAGTGGATTACAAACGCGGGGGAATCAGACAACGACTTAAAAAAATTAAGAACAAACTTCCCTTACCCACCACCTTGCTGATTAATGCCCAGTCACTGAGGGGGAAAGCGGATGAGTTGTCAGCGAATCTGCGCTTCCAACACGAATATCGGGAGGCCTGTTTGCTGGCATTTACTGAGACTTGGCTGGATGACAGAGTCCCGGACAGAGAAGTGGAGCCGGCCGGCTTCACCCTGGTCAGAGCGGACCGCGATCTGACAGTCACAGGGAAACTTCACGGCGGGGGCGTCTGCCTGCTTGTCAGGGACCAGTGGTGTAAATCGATCCTGGTAAGAGAGCGACTCTGTACCCCCGACATTGAACTGCTTTCTGTGTCACTGCGACCTTACTATCTGCCCCGTGAGTTCCCCCAATTGTTTGTTACCGTTGTGTACATTCAACCTAAAGCTAATATAACAAAGGTATCAGAGATTATTTATAATCTGTCACAGAAACTGGAATCCATCTCCCCCGACGCACCCAAATTTATTTTAGGGGATTTTAACAACTGTACCTTGCGCAAAGTCTTGCGCACATACCATCAGTATGTGAAATCTCACACTAGGAAAAATAGGACTCTTGATTTGTGCTATGGGACAATACCAAAGGCGTTCTCTGCCACCACCAGACCTCCTCTGGGGACATCAGACCACAATGTGGTCTACCTCAGGCCAACTTACTGTCGCCTCCTGGAGAGGGAGAAACCCACAGTTAAAACTGTCCAGATCTGGAATGACAACAGTATCACTTGTCTCCAGGGGTGTTTTGACTGTACAATGTGGGAGGTATTTGAGGACAGCAGCTCTGATCTGGGTGAACTCAGAGGTTATTTCAGACTATGTAAACTTCTGTGTTGAGTCAGTTGTGCCTACTAAGACCTGTAAAATCTTCCCTAACAAGCCTTGGGTATCAAAACATATAAAATCACTACTTGATAGGAAGAAGGCAGTTTATGCTGGGGGTGATAGATAGGCTTTAAGAGATGTACAACGTGAGATAAAAAGACAG
This sequence comes from Salvelinus namaycush, assembly GCF_016432855.1. Taxonomy (NCBI): domain Eukaryota; kingdom Metazoa; phylum Chordata; class Actinopteri; order Salmoniformes; family Salmonidae; genus Salvelinus; species Salvelinus namaycush. Next base: position 82,503,852 of record NC_052310.1, read on the forward strand.
ATACTGGTGGACAAGGAGGCATACAAGCAAAGGGTGGAGAGGACCCTCTCCTCAGGAAACGCAAGGGTGGCCTGGCAAGGGATTAAATCCATGGCTAGTGCCCCCCATATAGGCAGGGGGAAAACCAGTGCTGACCTTGGGGGATATGAGGGCCAGAACATGGCTAATGAACTGAATGTTTTCTTCTCAAGATTTGAATCAGACAACTTCGTGTCGGAGGTAAAACAAATGGAAGCATCATTACAAATGTTTGAGAGAGTTGTTGTTCAACAGTCTGATGTTCTAAAGTTGTTCAGGGGATGTAACACATACAAAAGCCCAGGCCCAGACAAAATAAGTGGGCATGTGTTAAAGCACTGTGCTGAACAACTGGCTGGTGTTTTTACAGACATTTTCCAATCCTCACTCAACCAGCAACACGTTCCAGTATTGTGGAAAAAATCAATAATTATACCAATTCCTAAAGTATCGAATCCCTCTGTGCTGAATGACTATCGCCCTGTCGCTTTGACATCCTTAGTTATGAAATGCCTTGAGAAAATTGTGAAAAGTCATATTCTCAGTGTCACCCAGAAGCTCCTCGACCCATTTCAGTTTGCCTATCAGACCAGCAGAGGAGTTGATGATGCCATTCTTACCCTCCTTAACATGGTCTATAGACATCTAGAAGGTGCCAAATCCCATGTCAGGGTTCTGTTTGTTGACTTTTCTTCTGCCTTCAACACAATCCAGCCTTACATTCTGGCACAGAGACTCATTCGGGACTTTTCCTTAGATGGGGGGCTGGTTTTGTGGCTGTTGGACTTCCTGAGCCAACGCTCACAGCGAGTCAAAATAGGTCCCCATGTGTCGGATATACGCAATACCAACACAGGCTCTCCTCAGGGATGTGTTTTGTCCCCACTTCTGTACATCTTGTACACTAATAGTTGTACTAGTTCATACTGACAGACACCTCGTTAAGTTCGCTGATGACACTGCCTTGATCAGCCTGTTGCATGATGACGAGGAACATCATGGCCCGGTCCTAGATGACTTTGTAGAGTGGTGTGAGGAATCACACTTGGTCCTCAATACTAACAAGACCAAAGAGATGTGCATAGACTTCCGGAAGCGTACAACACCTACCTCTGCAACATCTATCAGAGGCCAGAATATAGAAATTGTAGAGGAATATAAATATCTGGGTGTCTTTTTGGACAGTAAGCTTCAGTGGAGTAAATGTACAGACCAGATCTACAAAAAGAGCCAACAGAGACTGTACTTTCTAAAAAAGTTGGGTTCTTTTAATATAGACTGTACTATATTGACTCTGTTTTACAAATCCTTTGAGAGTATTTTAACTTTTTGTATTGTTTGTTGGTTTGGCAATGCCACTGTCAGTCAGAGAAACATGCTGAGAAGTATTATTACCACAGCAAGTAAGGTACTTGGAGTCAAACAGACAGGCCTGGATGAGATCTTTAAGGTCAGGGCCCTCCGTAAGGCTCACAAAATAATTTTAGACCCAAGTCACCCCCTGTACCTGGACTTTGAATTACTCCCCTCTGGGCGCAGGTATAGGGCACCCCTCAGCAGGAAAAATAGAACGAGACAATCATTTGTGCCAGGTGTGATATCCCTTTTAAATAGCTCGGGCAAATCTTCCCATTGACCCCGTAAGGCCAGCAGGCTAGTCTTTGTTTTAAATGTTTTATTTCTTATTTCTTACTATTATTATTATTATATGTTTTTTTTATTGGTGCGTGACTGTTATTGAAAGTTGTATTGTCAATCTTGTTTTGTATTTAGCGCCACTTTAAATGTGTACATGACACTGCAACAAAATTTCCCCATGGGGACAATAAAGTAAGTAAGTAAGTAAAGATTGAACTTTTTGGAGAAATGTCCTCTGGTCTGATACAAAAATAGAACTGTTTGGCCATAATGATCATTGTTATGTTTGGAGGGAAAAGTGGGAGGCTTGCAAGCCGAAGAACACTATCCCAACCGTGAAGCACAGGGGTGGCAGCATCATGTTGTGGGGGTGCTTTGCTGCAGGAGGGACTGGTGCACTTCACAAAATAGATGGCATCATGAGGAAAGAAAATGATGCGGATATATTTTGAAGAAACATCTCAAGAAATCAGTCAGGAAGTTAAAGCTTGGTCGCAAATGGGTCTTCCAAATGGACAATGACCTCAAGCATACTTCCAAAGTTGTGGCAAAATGGCTTAAGGACAACAAAGTCAAGGTATTGGAGTGGCCATCACAAAGCCCTGACCTCAATCCTATAGAAAAATTGTGGGCAGAACTGAAAAAGCATGTACGAGCAAGAAGGCCTACAAACCTGACTCAGTTACACCAGATCTGTCAGGAGGAATGGGGGAAGCTTGTGGAAGGCTACCCAAAACATTTGACCCAAGTTAAACAATTTAAAGGCAATCCTACCAGCCACCCCAGTCATAGACTGTTC